>NW_025533750.1:205000-330000 GCF_020615455.1 Coregonus clupeaformis | reverse complement strand
ACTTTCAACAGTCCTATGGGCCCTGGTCTAAAGTAGTGCACTACTTTCAACAGTCCTATGGGCCCTGGTCTAAAGTAGTGCACTACTTTCAACAGTCCTATGGGCCCTGGTCTAAAGTAGTGCACTACTTTTCAACAGTCCTATGGGCCCTGGTCTAAAGTAGTGCACTACTTTTCAACAGTCCTATGGGCCCTGGTCTAAAGTAGTGCACTACTTTCAACAGTCCTATGGGCCCTGGTCTAAAGTAGTGCACTACTTTCAACAGAGTCCTATGGGCCCTGGTCTAAAGTAGTGCACTACTTTCAACAGAGTCCTATGGGCCCTGGTCTAAAGTAGTGCACTACTTTCAACAGAGTCCTATGGGCCCTGGTCTAAAGTAGTGCACTACTTTCAACAGAGTCCTCTGGGCCCTGGTCTAAAGTAGTGCACTACTTTCAACAGAGTCCTATGGGCCCTGGTCTAAAGTAGTGCACTACAGTCCTATGGGCCCTGGTCTAAAGTAGTGCACTACAGTCCTATGGGCCCTGGTCTAAAGTAGTGCACTACTTTCAACAGTCCTCTGGGCCCTGGTCTAAAGTAGTGCACTACTTTCAACAGTCCTATGGGCCCTGGTCTAAAGTAGTGCACTACTTTCAACAGTCCTCTGGGCCCTGGTCTAAAGTAGTGCACTACTTTCAACAGTCCTATGGGCCCTGGTCTAAAGTAGTGCACTACTTTCAACAGTCCTATGGGCCCTGGTCTAAAGTAGTGCACTACTTTCAACAGTCCTATGGGCCCTGGTCTAAAGTAGTGCACTACTTTCAACAGTCCTATGGGCCCTGGTCTAAAGTAGTGCACTACTTTTCAACAGTCCTATGGGCCCTGGTCTAAAGTAGTGCACTACTTTCAACAGTCCTCTGGGCCCTGGTCTAAAGTAGTGCACTACTTTCAACAGTCCTATGGGCCCTGGTCTAAAGTAGTGCACTACTTTCAACAGTCCTATGGGCCCTGGTCTAAAGTAGTGCACTACTTTCAACAGTCCTATGGGCCCTGGTCTAAAGTAGTGCACTACTTTTCCAACAGTCCTATGGGCCCTGGTCTAAAGTAGTGCACTACTTTCAACAGTCCTCTGGGCCCTGGTCTAAAGTAGTGCACTACTTTCCAACAGTCCTATGGGCCCTGGTCTAAAGTAGTGCACTACTTTCCAACAGTCCTATGGGCCCTGGTCTAAAGTAGTGCACTACTTTCAACAGTCCTATGGGCCCTGGTCTAAAGTAGTGCACTACTTTTCCAACAGTCCTATGGGCCCTGGTCCAAAGTAGTGCACTACTTTCAACAGTCCTCTGGGCCTGGTCTAAAGTAGTGCACTACTTTCACAGAGTCCTATGGGCCCATGGTCTAAGTAGTGCACTACTTTCAACAGAGTCCTATGGGCCCTGGTCTAAAGTAGTGCACTACTTTCAACAGAGTCCTATGGGCCCTGGTCTAAAGTAGTGCACTACTTTTCAACAGTCCTATGGGCCCTGGTCTAAAGTAGTGCACTACTTTTCAACAGTCCTATGGGCCCTGGTCTAAAGTAGTGCACTACTTTCAACAGAGTCCTATGGGCCCTGGTCTAAAGTAGTGCACTACTTTCAACAGAGTCCTATGGGCCCTGGTCTAAAGTAGTGCACTACTTTTCAACAGTCCTATGGGCCCTGGTCTAAAGTAGTGCACTACTTTTCAACAGTCCTATGGGCCCTGGTCTAAAGTAGTGCACTACTTTTCAACAGTCCTCTGGGCCCTGGTCTAAAGTAGTGCACTACTTTTCAACAGTCCTATGGGCCCTGGTCTAAAGTAGTGCACTACTTTCAACAGTCCTATGGGCCCTGGTCTAAAGTAGTGCACTACTTTTCAACAGTCCTCTGGGCCCTGGTCTAAAGTAGTGCACTACTTTCAACAGTCCTATGGGCCCTGGTCTAAAGTAGTGCACTACAGTCCTATGGGCCCTGGTCTAAAGTAGTGCACTACTTTTCAACAGTCCTATGGGCCCTGGTCTAAAGTAGTGCACTACTTTTCAACAGTCCTATGGGCCCTGGTCTAAAGTAGTGCACTACTTTCAACAGTCCTCTGGGCCCTGGTCTAAAGTAGTGCACTACTTTCAACAGTCCTATGGGCCCTGGTCTAAAGTAGTGCACTACAGTCCTATGGGCCCTGGTCTAAAGTAGTGCACTACAGTCCTATGGGCCCTGGTCTAAAGTAGTGCACTACTTTCAACAGTCCTATGGGCCCTGGTCTAAAGTAGTGCACTACTTTTCAACAGTCCTATGGGCCCTGGTCTAAAGTAGTGCACTACTTTCAACAGTCCTATGGGCCCTGGTCTAAAGTAGTGCACTACTTTTCAACAGTCCTATGGGCCCTGGTCTAAAGTAGTGCACTACTTTCAACAGTCCTCTGGGCCCTGGTCTAAAGTAGTGCACTACTTTCAACAGAGTCCTATGGGCCCTGGTCTAAAGTAGTGCACTACTTTCAACAGAGTCCTATGGGCCCTGGTCTAAAGTAGTGCACTACTTTCAACAGAGTCCTATGGGCTCCCTGGTCTAAAGTAGTGCACTACTTTTCAACAGTCCTATGGGCCCTGGTCTAAAGTAGTGCACTACTTTTCAACAGTCCTATGGGCCCTGGTCTAAAGTAGTGCACTACTTTCAACAGAGTCCTATGGGCCCTGGTCTAAAGTAGTGCACTACTTTTCAACAGAGTCCTATGGGCCCTGGTCTAAAGTAGTGCACTACTTTTTCAACAGTCCTATGGGCCCTGGTCTAAAGTAGTGCACTACTTTTCAACAGTCCTATGGGCCCTGGTCTAAAGTAGTGCACTACTTTTCAACAGTCCTCTGGGCCCTGGTCTAAAGTAGTGCACTACTTTTCAACAGTCCTATGGGCCCTGGTCTAAAGTAGTGCACTACTTTTCAACAGTCCTATGGGCCCTGGTCTAAAGTAGTGCACTACTTTTCAACAGTCCTATGGGCCCTGGTCTAAAGTAGTGCACTACTTTCACACAGTCCCTATGGGCCCCTGGTCTAAAGTAGTGCACTACTTTCAACAGAGTCCTATGGGCCCTGGTCTAAAGTAGTGCACTACTTTCAACAGAGTCCTCTGGGCCCCTGGGTCTAAAGTAGTACTACTTTCAACAGAGTCCTATGGGCCCTGGTCTAAAGTAGTGCACTACTTTCAACAGAGTCCTATGGGCCCTGGTCTAAAGTAGTGCACTACTTTTCAACAGAGTCCTATGGGCCCTGGTCTAAAGTAGTGCACTACTTTTCAACAGTCCTATGGGCCCTGGTCTAAAGTAGTGCACTACTTTTCAACAGTCCTATGGGCCCTGGTCTAAAGTAGTGCACTACTTTCAACAGAGTCCTATGGGCCCTGGTCTAAAGTAGTGCACTACTTTCAACAGAGTCCTATGGGCCCTGGTCTAAAGTAGTGCACTACTTTCAACAGTCCTCTGGGCCCTGGTCTAAAGTAGTGCACTACTTTCAACAGAGTCCTATGGGCCCTGGTCTAAAGTAGTGCACTACTTTCAACAGTCCTCTGGGTCCTGGTCTAAAGTAGTGCACTACTTTCAACAGTCCTCTGGGCCCTGGTCTAAAGTAGTGCACTACTTTCAACAGAGTCCTATGGGCCCTGGTCTAAAGTAGTGCACTACTTTTCAACAGTCCTATGGGCCCTGGTCTAAAGTAGTGCACTACTTTCAACAGTCCTATGGGCCCTGGTCTAAAGTAGTGCACTACTTTTCAACAGTCCTATGGGCCCTGGTCTAAAGTAGTGCACTACTTTCAACAGTCCTCTGGGCCCTGGTCTAAAGTAGTGCACTACTTTCAACAGTCCTATGGGCCCTGGTCTAAAGTAGTGCACTACTTTCAACAGTCCTATGGGCCCTGGTCTAAAGTAGTGCACTACTTTTCAACAGTCCTATGGGCCCTGGTCTAAAGTAGTGCACTACTTTCAACAGTCCTCTGGGCCCTGGTCTAAAGTAGTGCACTACTTTCAACAGTCCCTATGGGCCCTGGTCTAAAGTAGTGCACTACTTTCAACAGTCCTATGGGCCCTGGTCTAAAGTAGTGCACTACTTTCAACAGTCCTATGGGCCCTGGTCTAAAGTAGTGCACTACTTTCAACAGTCCTATGGGCCCTGGTCTAAAGTAGTGCACTACTTTCAACAGTCCTATGGGCCCTGGTCTAAAGTAGTGCACTACTTTCAACAGAGTCCTATGGGCCCTGGTCTAAAGTAGTGCACTACTTTCAACAGTCCTATGGGCCCTGGTCTAAAGTAGTGCACTACAGTCCTATGGGCCCTGGTCTAAAGTAGTGCACTACTTTCAACAGAGTCCTATGGGCCCTGGTCTAAAGTAGTGCACTACTTTCAACAGTCCTATGGGCCCTGGTCTAAAGTAGTGCACTACTTTCAACAGAGTCCTATGGGCCCTGGTCTAAAGTAGTGCACTACTTTCAACAGTCCTCTGGGCCCTGGTCTAAAGTAGTGCACTACTTTCCAACAGTCCTATGGGCCCTGGTCTAAAGTAGTGCACTACTTTCAACAGTCCCTATGGGCCCTGGTCTAAAGTAGTGCACTACTTTCAACAGAGTCCTCTGGGCCCTGGTCTAAAGTAGTGCACTACTCAGTCCTATGGGCCCTGGTCTAAAGTAGTGCACTACAGTCCTATGGGCCCTGGTCTAAAGTAGTGCACTACAGTCCTATGGGCCCTGGTCTAAAGTAGTGCACTACTTTCTAACAGTCCTCTGGGCCCTGGTCTCAAAGTAGTGCACTACTTTCAACAGTCCTATGGGCCCTGGTCTAAAGTAGTGCACTACTTTCAACAGTCCTATGGGCCCTGGTCTAAAGTAGTGCACTACTTTCAACAGAGTCCTCTGGGCCCTGGTCTAAAGTAGTGCACTACCACAGTCCTATGGGCCCTGGTCTAAAGTAGTGCACTACAGTCCTATGGGCCCTGGTCTAAAGTAGTGCACTACTTAGTCCTATGGGCCCTGGTCTAAAGTAGTGCACTACTTTCAACAGAGTCCTATGGGCCCTGGTCTAAAGTAGTGCACTACTTTCAACAGTCCTATGGGCCCTGGTCTAAAGTAGTGCACTACAGTCCTATGGGCCCTGGTCTAAAGTAGTGCACTACTTAGGGAGTAAGTTGCCATTTGGGGGACAACATATGTCTCTTGGCTGATGTTCAGTGGCCCCTCAGGTGTGTCTGTCCAGGCCCCTGGGGGCCCCCCTGAGGAAGAGGATGGCTAAGACTGACCTGAAAGAGAGGAGGGAGGAGGCTGCGGCTAAGAGGGCCAGACTACAGGAGGACAAGAAGAGGAGACTACAGGAGAACAAACACAGGAAGAAGTAAGGACTAAGGTCATATTCACTAGAAACAAAACAGCAAAAAACTGACTGTAACAGGGAGGGACTACCTGAATTTTACCAAAATAAAACTTGTTTTGCTACAGTTTGCAACGTTGTGCACTAATGAATACGACCCGGATCGTGGGATAGACATCCTGCAACATAGACTCTAGTTCTCCTGTAATGAGGCGTGTGTGTTGCAGGATGGCATGGTGGGAGTCCAGTGGGTACAGGAGCCTGTGTCTACCCTCTGTGGAGAGCGAGGAAGAAGAGGCTGATGACCTCAGTGTGACCTCTACTGATTCAGAACACTCTGCTATTAGTTACGTGTTGGGTGATGTCACACACCCCCACGCCAGCCAGGAAGACGCCATCATAGTGCACTGTGTTGGTATGGAATCATTCTGATTTAAAAGTCCTTTTGCTTATTACATTGCTTACAGCAAAGAAAGAGATTTCATGCAAACATGAAAACATTGTATTGAAAATCTCAATGTCTGTGTTTATGCCCTGGCATCTTGCAGATGACTCGGGCCGGTGGGGTAGAGGTGGTCTCTTCACAGCACTGGAGAACCGTTCAGATGAACCTCGGAAACAATATGAACTGGCTGGAAAGATGAAAGGTGAGCTCACATCGTCTAGGGTCACAAACCCTTTTTCCATAAAAAATATGAACGTGCTAGAACTGAAATAACGTCGACAAACACACTGGAAAACCATTTAAATCGACTAGGCGCGTTAGATACATTCACTCAGAAGAGGTGGTTTTAACTGCATTCTAATGTCGACTTTGCTTTATGGAAAACCGAATCAAGCAAGTTAAGTTAAGTTTTTTACGCACGCTCAGTTGTTGGGTCTCGAGCGCTGCGCGATTGGAAATTTGAAAGTGATGTTATGGAACTCCCTCGGATACTTCTGCTATCGGGGAAAAGTCCACAATGACACTGCCATTCATGTGGAGAATGAGACAATTGCATCGGTTGGCCATCAAATATAATGTTCTATTGTAGCCACCATTTGATACATTTTACATGTTAGTCATTTAGCAGACGCTCTTATCCAGAGCGATTTACAGTTAGTGAGTGCATACATTTTTCATACTGGCCCCCCGTGGGAATCGAACCCACAACCCTGGCATTGCAAACGCCATGCTCTACCAACTGAGCTACAAGGAGGCCTACAATATGATACAATAAATATGTTAAAAATGACGATATCACTGGAGTCATTGCAAATCAAATATGTGGCACTTGTATAGCCTTCCTGGAGCTGGAAAACGGGGCCTTCAGAAAGTATTCACACCCCTTGACTCTTTCCACATTTAGTTGTGTTACAAAGTGGGATTAAAATTGATTCAATTGTAATTTTTTGCAGCCACCACTATGCTTGAAAATATAGAGAGTGGTACACAGTAATGTGTTGTATTGGATTTGCCCCAAACATAACACTTTGTATTCAGGACTAACAGTTAATTGCTTTTCCACATTTTTTGCAGCATTACTTAAGTGCTTTTCACTCTGTCATTTAGGTTAGTATTGTGGAGTAACTACAATGTTGTTGATCCATCCTCAGTTTTCTCCTATCACAGCCATTAAACTTTGTAACTGTTTTAAAGTCACCATTGGCCTCATGGTGAAATCCCTGAGCGGTTTCCTTCTTCTCCGGCAACTGAGTTAGGAAGGACGCCTGTATCTTTGTAGTGACTGGGTGTATTGCATTCTAACGTTCAAACAGTAACTGGATGCCTGTCTGCCTGCTTTATATAGCAAGCCACGGCCACGTGACTCACTGTCTGTAGGAGTGAACCATTTTGAGAACGTGGTGGTGTACCTAATTAACTGGCCACTGAGTGTGTCTATAGAGAGTAGGGCCAGTCTGTCTGAATGTCCAGAGACTTTCTCCTCCATAGCTGTTGCTAAGTGATAATTGACACTTCCATGTTGTGCAGTTTATTTCTGGTCGTTTTCTAACCCTATGATGATGTCCAGTGTAAGCTGATATACAATGTGTTGACGCCACACCACAGTACAGACCTGGAAACACATTAACCCGAATGCTAATCAAAGAGAAAACAGTGTTTGTTGTTTACAGCGGGTCATTTCACAGGGCGCTGTCAGAGACCCTGGCTCTGTGCCTAGCTATTTAAAACGGTTTGTAGTCTTAATATCTGGCATAGAATAAGGCAAAGTTGCCATTGAAGTTCGTCCAAGTGTTTCTTGCGCAGAGATTGAGATCCTCTGTCCGACTTTCATCACTCAAACTGTCCTGTGGGATTTATCTATAGTTATGTACTGTACATGCCAATCGAAAGCGGTCAAACGAGTTAAATCGACATCCATTGATGGAAAATTATATTTTCTCTTGCGACATATGCAAACTCCTTAATTGGCTCACAATAATTATTATTTTGATGGAAAACCACATTTTGCTTCTTAATTCCCTCAATAACGTTAAGTAAAAAGTGTTGCACTGGTCCTAGACGTCTCAGTCTGCTGTCTGTACGGCAGCACTGGTCCTAGACGTCTCAGTCTGCTGTCTGTACGGCAGCACTGGTCCTAGACGTCTCAGTCTGCTGTCTGTACGGCAGCACTGGTCCTAGACGTCTCAGTCTGCTGTCTGTACGGCAGCACAGGTCCTAGACGTCTGTACGGCAGCACTGGTCCTAGACGTCTCAGTCTGCTGTCTGTACGGCAGCACAGGTCCTAGACGTCTGTACGGCAGCACTGGTTCTAGACGTCTCAGTCTGCTGTCTGTACGGCAGCACTGGTTCTAGACGTCTCAGTCTGCTGTCTGTACGGCAGCACTGGTTCTAGACGTCTCAGTCTGCTGTCTGTACGGCAGCACTGGTCCTAGACGTCTCAGTCTGCTGTCTGTACGGCAGCACTGGTCCTAGACGTCTCAGTCTGCTGTCTGTACGGCAGCACTGGTCCTAGACGTCTCAGTCTGCTGTCTGTACGGCAGCACTGGTCCTAGACGTCTCAGTCTGCTGTCTGTACGGCAGCACTGGTCCTAGACGTCTCAGTCTGCTGTCTGTACGGCAGCACTGGTTCTAGACGTCTCAGTCTGCTGTCTGTACGGCAGCACTGGTCCTAGACGTCTCAGTCTGCTGTCTGTACGGCAGCACTGGTCCTAGACGTCTCAGTCTGCTGTCTGTACGGCAGCACTGGTTCTAGACGTCTCAGTCTGCTGTCTGTACGGCAGCACTGGTCCTAGACGTCTCAGTCTGCTGTCTGTACGGCAGCACTGGTCCTAGACGTCTCAGTCTGCTGTCTGTACGGCAGCACTGGTCCTAGACGTCTCAGTCTGCTGTCTGTACGGCAGCACTGGTTCTAGACGTCTGTCTGCTGTCTGTACGGCAGCACTGGTCCTAGACGTCTCAGTCTGCTGTCTGTACGGCAGCACTGGTCCTAGACGTCTCAGTCTGCTGTCTGTACGGCAGCACTGGTCCTAGACGTCTCAGTCTGCTGTCTGTACGGCAGCACTGGTCCTAGACGTCTCAGTCTGCTGTCTGTACGGCAGCACTGGTCCTAGACGTCTCAGTCTCTGCTGTCTGTACGGCAGCACTGGTCCTAGACGTCTCAGTCTGCTGTCTGTACGGCAGCACTGGTCCTAGACGTCTCAGTCTGCTGTCTGTACGGCAGCACTGGTCCTAGACGTCTGTCTGCTGTCTGTACGGCAGCACTGGTCCTAGACGTCTCAGTCTGCTGTCTGTACGGCAGCACTGGTCCTAGACGTCTCAGTCTGCTGTCTGTACGGCAGCACTGGTCCTAGACGTCTCAGTCTGCTGTCTGTACGGCAGCACTGGTCCTAGACGTCTCAGTCTGCTGTCTGTACGGCAGCACTGGTCCTAGACGTCTCAGTCTGCTGTCTGTACGGCAGCACTGGTCCTAGACGTCTCAGTCTGCTGTCTGTACGGCAGCACTGGTCCTAGACGTCTCAGTCTGCTGTCTGTACGGCAGCACTGGTCCTAGACGTCTCAGTCTGCTGTCTGTACGGCAGCACTGGTCCTAGACGTCTCAGTCTGCTGTCTGTACGGCAGCACTGGTCCTAGACGTCTCAGTCTGCTGTCTGTACGGCAGCACTGGTCCTAGACGTCTCAGTCTGCTGTCTGTACGGCAGCACTGGTCCTAGACGTCTCAGTCTGCTGTCTGTACGGCAGCACTGGTCCTAGACGTCTCAGTCTGCTGTCTGTACGGCAGCACTGGTCCTAGACGTCTCAGTCTGCTGTCTGTACGGCAGCACTGGTCCTAGACGTCTCAGTCTGCTGTCTGTACGGCAGCACTGGTCCTAGACGTCTCAGTCTGCTGTCTGTACGGCAGCACTGGTCCTAGACGTCTCAGTCTGCTGTCTGTACGGCAGCACTGGTCCTAGACGTCTCAGTCTGCTGTCTGTACGGCAGCACTGGTCCTAGACGTCTCAGTCTGCTGTCTGTACGGCAGCACTGGTCCTAGACGTCTCAGTCTGCTGTCTGTACGGCAGCACTGGTCCTAGACGTCTCAGTCTGCTGTCTGTACGGCAGCACTGGTCCTAGACGTCTCAGTCTGCTGTCTGTACGGCAGCACTGGTCCTAGACGTCTCAGTCTGCTGTCTGTACGGGCAGCACTGGTCCCTAGACGTCTCAGTCTGCTGTCTGTACGGCAGCACTGGTCCTAGACGCCTCAGTCTGCTGTCTGTACGGCAGCACTGGTCCTAGACGTCTCAGTCTGCTGTCTGTACGGCAGCACTGGTCCTAGACGTCTCAGTCTGCTGTCTGTACGGCAGCACTGGTCCTAGACGTCTCAGTCTGCTGTCTGTACGGCAGCACTGGTCCTAGACGTCTCAGTCTGCTGTCTGTACGGCAGCACTGGTCCTAGACGTCTCAGTCTGCTGTCTGTACGGCAGCACTGGTCCTAGACGTCTCAGTCTGCTGTCTGTACGGCAGCACTGGTCCTAGACGTCTCAGTCTGCTGTCTGTACGGCAGCACTGGTCCTAGACGTCTCAGTCTGCTGTCTGTACGGCAGCACTGGTCCTAGACGTCTCAGTCTGCTGTCTGTACGGCAGCACTGGTCCTAGACGTCTCAGTCTGCTGTCTGTACGGCAGCACTGGTCCTAGACGTCTCAGTCTGCTGTCTGTACGGCAGCACTGGTCCTAGACGTCTCAGTCTGCTGTCTGTACGGCAGCACTGGTCCTAGACGTCTCAGTCTGCTGTCTGTACGGCAGCACTGGTCCTAGACGTCTCAGTCTGCTGTCTGTACGGCAGCACTGGTCCTAGACGTCTCAGTCTGCTGTCTGTACGGCAGCACTGGTCCTAGACGTCTCAGTCTGCTGTCTGTACGGCAGCACTGGTCCTAGACGTCTCAGTCTGCTGTCTGTACGGCAGCACTGGTCCTAGACGTCTCAGTCTGCTGTCTGTACGGCAGCACTGGTCCTAGACGTCTCAGTCTGCTGTCTGTACGGCAGCACTGGTCCTAGACGTCTCAGTCTGCTCTCTGTACAGTGCCTTAGACCTACACCGAGTTGTAACTGTCCTGCCATCACACACCAGTAAATCAGAGATCTTTCTGTTTCAGACTTGGAGCTGGGATCTGTGTTGCTGTTCCCTGTTGATGATAAACAGTCCAGACTGGATGGTCAAGACCAGGTAAGAAGAGATGATTTAGAATCACAGGTAGACCTGCCTGTCACCCTCAGCCCACCAGGGAATTTCCTCTAGGTCTAATGGTTGATGTCCAGGTGGGTTCAGATTCTACCAGTTACACACACACACACACACACACACACACACACACACACACACACACACACACACACACCCTCTCAACACACAGATAAGTGTCTGTGCAATGACCTAACATACTTATTGTCAGAGTGTTAATGGTTCAGTTCCTTCAGAAAGTATTCATACCCTTTGACTTTTTCCACATTTTGTTGTTACAGCCTGAATTTAAAATTGATTAAATTCAGATTTGTTGTCACTGGCCTAAACACAATACCCCATAATGTAAAAGTGGAATTGTGTTTTTTGACATTTGTACTAATTAATAAGAAATGAAAAGCTGGAATGTCTTGAGTCAATAAGTATTCAACCCCTTTGTTATGGCAAGCCTAAATAAGTTCAGTAGTAAACATGTGCTTAACAAGTCACATAATATGTTGCATGGACTCACTCTGTGTGCAATAACAGTGTTTAACATGATTTTTGAATGACTACCTCATCTCTGTACCCCACACATACAACATGTGTCTGTACTTGTGTGTGTCTCTTCACAGTCCCCGTTGTTCCATAACGTGTATTTCTGTCTGTTTTTAAAATCTGATTCTACTGCTTGCATCAGTTACCTGATGTGGAATAGAGTTCCATGTAGTCATGGCTCTATGTAGTACTGTGCGCCTCCCATAGTCTGTTCTGGACTTGGGGACTGTGAAGAGACCTCTGGTGGCATGTCTTGTGGGGTAGGCATGGGTGACCGAGCTGTGAAAACGGTGTACACAGTGAAAAAATTATGCTGCTTCTTTATGGGACCTTTCAAAACGTTTTTAATTTAAACGTTTTCAAAGTTTAAAACATAGAGATCGGCCCGTAAATGGAGGCTGCTGAAGTCTGAATCCCGTGAGGGTGAAAGACAGTCAATTGACAGACTTGTTGGGGAATGTTTGGCGAGTAATCTGGCTAGCCTAGCTATACATTTAGCTGGCTATCTACCTTGAACGGCAATAACAGAAACACTGAACCGCTATAGGGCGGCAGGTAGCTTAGTGGGTAAGAGCGTTGTGCCAGTAACCGAAAGGTCGCTGGTTCTAATACCCGAGCCGACTAGGTGAAAAATCTGTCGATGTGCCCTTGAGCAAGGCACTTAACCCTAATTGCTCCTGTAAGTCGCTCTGGATAAGAGCGTCTGCTAAATGACTAATTATTTTATTATTTCAAACATATGGACTCCGGTAGAAATCTACACAGTGGTGAGAAAAACATGGAGACTCATTTATGAAAGAAAGAAAGTGCCAATAGCGTGGCTACTCTCGTGACGGAGAGGAGGAGCCTAGCTACAAAGATGGACCAAATGAAGCTGAGGATTGAAAAAGGAATGAATAGTGAAGTTGACAGCTTACGTAGAGAAAGTGCTGTAATTCCTTCACCGTTCACCCAATTTGGATGTTAACACCCTCAAATTAAAGCCGGCACTTTCAGCTCATATTCATTATTTAATTCCAACATGCTGTGGTAGACAGCTACAATAATAACACCTTGGTCAATGTCCAAATATTTATGGACCTGACTGTATTAATATATATGTGTAACCCGTACTTAAATGAGGAGCTGTTAGTGGCAGAAGTAAAGAAGGTGATTGACGCTGCAAAAAATGGGAAAGCGTTTGGCATTGATGAACTGCCTAATGAAGTTTTAAAATCCCCTAAATGAATGGACGTTCTATATGATTTTGCTCCAAATTAGTTTGGAGTACAGTATACTGCCATACACTTGGTATAAGTCTATAGCGAATCCCATTCCCAAACCTTCAAAAAATGTTTATTAAGTACGGTCTATAAATGATATTCATCCATCCTCAACAACAGGCTGATGACCTTTCTGGAGGATGAAAACATTCTGGTGGAAGAACAAAAATGGTTTCTGTAAATCCAGAGCCTGTATAGATTTACATTTACATTTTAGATTTTAGTCATTTAGCAGACGCTCTTATCCAGAGCGACTTACAGTTAGTGAATACATTTTTTATTTTTGTTTTTCATACTGGTCCCCCATGTGGTCTGATGAGACAAAAATAGAGCGGTCTGTACAATAATCAGAAATAGATTACACAAAGAGAAGCCTACCTTTTGCGTTTCATTGATTTTCAGAAAGCTTTTGATTTTGTAAATAGGGATCTTTTCGCCTATAGTTTGTTAAAGATGGGAGATTTTATCACGCAATTCAGTCTCTTTACAAAGTACCAATTGCTTGTGTGCGTGTTAATGAATATGGAACAGATTGGTTTCCCTTGGTTACCCTCGGGTGCAAAACAAGGAGACGCCTTATCACCGACTTTGTTTGCCATGTTTATAAATGATTTGACAAAATAAATTAAACAGTTAAATATTGGAGTAAGATATGATGATGAAACGCTGAGTATCCTTTTATATGCTGATGATGTTATTTTGATGCAGAAACTGAACAAGACCTGCAGACCATGTTATTATGTGCATCAACTGGTGTAACAGATGTAGACTCATGATCAATCAGACAAAAACACAGATAATGCATTTTAGAAAACCAGGTACTAAGAGAAGTGTTTTTCAGTTTTGTTTTGGTGAAGACAATCTTGAGTTTACTAGCAATTATAAATATTTGGGTCTTTTTATTGATGAACATATGACCTTTCTATACGGACCATCTGCCCTGGCCGACTCAGGGAGTTATAGGAAAAACAAAAACACTCAAAGATATTGGTTATGCTACGTATTCCAAACTGGGGACATGGGCTGGGAACCCTGGGAAATGGAAGGCGTGTAAGGTGAGACTTTGGAATAGACTGTTGGATATGACAACTGACAGAATAGCTAGTAAAGTTTTTCAATGGGATCTATCCATAGGGGGAGGCTGGGCAACTGAAATGTCAGACCTTTTCCAACAGTCTGACTGTGAACATCTGTACGAAAACCAAATTAAGGGAGAAATAGATATGATTCAAATACAACTGTTGATGCAATATGAAAGAAAAATGGGTGGAGGAGATGAATCATAAACCCAAATTGAGAACCTTTTGTTTGATTAAGGGTGAATTTGTGTGTGAGAGATATATTATGTTTAACCTACCTAAACGCAAGAGATGGCAGGTAAGATCAGGGATATTGCCTCTGCGTATTGAAACAGGTCGGTATTGAGGTGAAACGGAAGAGGAAAGACTGTAACTATCGTGACCTGGAAGAAATAGAGAATGAAACTCATTTTATCCTCTATTGTCCTTTCTACCACGATATACGCTTGGTCTGATTCCAGACAGACCACCAGATATACCCTGGCATTATGTGGCTGAGGAGACAGACCACCAGATATACCCTGGCATTATGTAGCTGAGGAGACAGACCACCAGATATACCCTGGCATTATGTAGCTGAGGAGACAGACCACCAGATATACCCTGGCATTATGTGGCTGAGGAGACAGACCACCAGATATACCCTGGCATTATGTGGCTGAGGAGACAGACCACCAGATACAGTGGGGGAAAAAAGTATTTAGTCAGCCACCAATTATGCAAGTTCTCCCACTTAAAAAGATGAGAGAGGCCTGTAATTTTCTTCATAGGTACACGTCAACTATGATAGACAAAATGAGAGAAAAAAAATCCAGAAAATCACATTGTATGATTTTTAATGAATTTATTTGCTAATTATGGTGGAAAATAAGTATTTGGTCAATAACAAAAGTTTCTCAATACTTTGTTATATACCCTTTGTTGGCAATGACACAGGTCAAACGTTTTCTGTAAGTCTTCACAAGGTTTTCACACACTGTTGCTGGTATTTTGGCCCATTCCTCCATGCAGATCTCCTCTAGAGCAGTGATGTTTTGGGGCTGTTGCTGGGCAACACGGACTCTCAACTCCCTCCAAAGATTTTCTATGGGGTTGAGATCTGGAGACTGGCTAGGCCACTCCAGGACCTTGAAATGCTTCTTACGAAGCCACTCCTTCGTTGCCCGGGCGGTGTGTTTGGGATCATTGTCATGCTGAAAGACCCAGCCACGTTTCATCTTCAATGCCCTTGCTGATGGAAGAAAACCTGTGAAGACTTACAGAAAACGTTTGACCTGTGTCATTGCCAACAAAGGGTATATAACAAAGTATTGAGAAACTTTTGTTATTGACCAAATACTTATTTTCCACCATAATTTGCAAATAAATTCATTAAAAATCCTACAATGTGATTTTCTGGATTTTTTTTTCTCATTTTGTCTGTCATAATTGACGTGTACCTATGATGAAAATTACAGGCCTCTCTCATCTTTTTAAGTGGGAGAACTTGCACAATTGGTGGCTGACTAAATACTTTTTTCCCCCACTGTATGTATGTATGTATGTATGTATGTATGTATGTATGTATGTATGTATGTATGTATGTATGTATGTGTATATACAGTGTGTATGTGTATATATACAGTGTGTATGTATATTATTTTACTGCTCTAGGGATATCATTATTGTTTGGATAACCTTATTTACTATTATGTATTGATTTGTACATTTTTTCACTCTTTATGCGATGCGTAATGCAGAGAACACCGGAAGAAGAATTATCATTTAATTACCACAGTGAATTATTGTAATGTTTGTTTATGTGTCAATCCCATAAGGGATGGGTTTGCCAATTGCCGATTTTACACGAAAATAAAATGTCATTCTTTCATTCATTCATTCATTCATACAGTAAAATAGCATTGTATCTGGTCAAGCACAATTTTTTCCAAAAGCCGGTAAAGGGTGCTTTACTATTCTTAGGTAGCGGAATTACTATTGCTTCCCTCCAGGCCTGAGGGCCCACACTTTCTAGTAGGCTTAAATTGAAGATATGTCAAATAGGAGTGGCAATATCGTCCGTAATTTTCCATCCGTTGTCAGACCCCGGTGGCTTGTCATTGTTGATAGACACCAATAATTTTTCCACCTCTTCCACGCTTTAAGGAATTCAAAATTACAATGCTTGTCTTTCATAATTTGATCAGTTATACTTGGATGTGTAGTGTCAGCATTTGTTGCTGGCATTTCATGCCTAAATTTGCTAATCTTGCCAATGAAAAAATTATTAATGTAATTGGCAATATCAGTGGGTTTTGTGATGAATGAGCCATCTGATTCAATGAATGATGGGGCTGAGTTTGCCTTTTTGCCCCAAATTTCATGTAAGGTGTTTTAAGGTATCATCATTCTTTGTCATTTATCTTTGTTTCATAGTATAGTTTCTAATTCTTTTTATTCAGTTTAGTCACATGATTTCTCAATTTGCAGTACGTTTGCCAATCGGTTGTGCAGCCAGACTTATTTGCCATTTATTTTGCCTCATCCCTCTCAACCATACAATTTTTCAATTCCTCATCAATCCACTGGGATTTAACAGTTTTTACAGTCATTTTCTTAATGGGTGCATGCTTATTAGTAACTGGAATAAGCAATTTCATAAATGTGTCAAGTGCAGTGTCTGTTTGCTCCTCATTACACACCACGGACCAACATATATTATTTACATCAACAACATAGGAATCACTACAAAACTTATTGTATGACCTCTTATACACTATATTAGGCCCAGCCTTTGGAACTTTGGGTTTCCTAGATATGGCTACTATATTGTGATCACTACATCAGATGGATTTGGATACTGCTTTCAAGCACATTTCTGCAGCATTAGTAAAGATGTGATCAATACATGTTGATGATTTCATTCCTGTGCTGTTTGTAAATACCCTGGTAGGTTGACTGATAACCTGAATCAGGTTGCAGGCAGTGGTTACAGTTTGAAGCTTTCTCTTGAGTGGGCAGCTTGATGAAAGCCAGTCAATAATGTGGTGGGTTCCTACTGTCTGTCTGTCTGTCTGTCTGTCTGTCTGTCTGTCTGTCTGTCCCCAGGTGGCTCTGGTAGTGGTCCAGCAGAGAGCCAGAGACAACAGCCTGATGTGATGTCTGTCTGTCTGTCTGTCTGTCCCCAGGTGGCTCTGGTAGTGGTCCAGCAGAGAGCCAGAGACAACAGCCTGATGTGATGTCTGTCTGTCTGTCTGTCTGTCCCAGGTGCTCTGTGTGGTCCCTATTTGTCTGTCTGTCTGTCTGTCTGTCTGTCTGTCTGTCTGTCTGTCTGTCTGTCTGTCCCTAGGTGGCTCTGGTAGTGGTCCAGCAGAGAGCCAGAGACAACAGCCTGATGTGATGTGATGTGATGTCTGTCTGTCTGTCTGTCTGTCTGTCTGTCTGTCTGTCTGTCTGTCTGTCTGTCCCTAGGTGGCTCTGGTAGTGGTCCAGCAGAGAGCCAGAGACAACAGCCTGATGTGATGTGATGTCTGTCTGTCTGTCTGTCTGTCTGTCTGTCTGTCTGTCTGTCCCTAGGTGGCTCTGGTAGTGGTCCAGCAGAGAGCCAGAGACAACAGCCTGATGTGATGTCTGTCTGTCTGTCTGTCTGTCTGTCTGTCCCCAGGTGGCTCTGGTAGTGGCCCAGCAGAGAGCCAGAGACAACAGCCTGATGTGATGTGATGTCTGTCTGTCTGTCTGTCTGTCTGTCTGTCTGTCTGTCTGTCCCCAGGTGGCTCTGGTAGTGGCCCAGCAGAGAGCCAGAGACAACAGCCTGATGTGATGTCTGTCTGTCTGTCTGTCTGTCTGTCTGTCCCTAGGTGGCTCTGGTAGTGGTCCAGCAGAGAGCCAGAGACAACAGCCTGATGTGATGTGATGTCTGTCTGTCTGTCTGTCTGTCCCCAGGTGGCTCTGGTAGTGGCCCAGCAGAGAGCCAGAGACAACAGCCTGATGTGATGTCTGTCTGTCTGTCCCCAGGTGGCTCTGGTAGTGGCCCAGCAGAGAGCCAGAGACAACAGCCTGATATGATGTCTGTCTGTCTGTCCCCAGGTGGCTCTGGTAGTGGTCCAGCAGAGAGCCAGAGACAACAGCCTGATGTGATGTGATGTGATGTGATGTCTGTCTGTCTGTCTGTCTGTCCCCAGGTGGCTCTGGTAGTGGTCCAGCAGAGAGCCAGAGACAACAGCCTGATGTGATGTGATGTCTGTCTGTCTGTCCGTCCCTAGGTGGCTCTGGTAGTGGTCCAGCAGAGAGCCAGAGACAACAGCCTGATGTGATGTCTGTATGTCTGTCTGTCTGTCCCCAGGTGGCTCTGGTAGTGGCCCAGCAGAGAGCCAGAGACAACAGCCTGTCAGGGATCCAGCTCTCTGCTCTGGAAGAAGGACTCCAGAAGATCTATAGGGTCGCCAAGACTAACAAGGGTAGTCTGTCTATGTCTGTCTGTTTGTTTATGTCTCTGTGTGTGTGTGGGTGGGGGGGGAGTTGGAGTTGGTGCATAGTTGGAGAGAGAGACCATTTACTCTGCTGTACACGTCACTAAAGATTCCATTTGTGTCTCCTTTTTTCCCTGTCATCCACCTCTCTCCTCTCCCCTAGCTAGCGTTCACCTCCCCCGTATCGGCCACTCCACCAGAGGGTTTAACTGGTATGGAACAGAGAGGCTCCTCAGGAAACACCTGTCCTCGAGAGGGGTACACACCTCCATGTATCCTTTATTATTTTTTTATTTTTTTATTTCACCTTTATTTAACCAGGTAAGCCAGTTGAGAACAAGTTCTCATTTCCAACTGCGACCTGGCCAAGATAAAGCAAAGCAGTGCGATAAAAACAACACAGAGGTAAGGCAATAAATAGGCTATAGTGCAAAATAATTACAATAGTATTAACACTGGAATGCTAGATATGCAAGAGAGGATGTGCAAATAGAGATACTGGGGTGCAAAAGAGCAAAATAAATAACAATATAGGGATGAGGTAGTTGGGTGGGCTAATTTCAGATGGGCTGTGTACAGGTGCAGTGATCGGTAAGGTGCTCTGACAACTGATGCTTAAAGTTAATGAGGGAGATAAGAGTCTCCAGCTTCAGAGATTTTTGCAGTTCGTTCCAGTCATTTGCAGCAGAGAACTGGAAGGAATGGCGGCCAAAGGAGGTGTTGGCTTTGGGGATGACCAGTGAGATATACCTGCTGGAGCGCAGACTACGGGTGGGTGTTGCTATGGTGACCAATGAGCTAAGATAAGGCGGGGATTTGCCTAGCAGTGATTTATAGATGGCCTGGAGCCAGTGGGTTTGACGACGAACATGTAGTGAGGACCAGCCAACAAGAGCGTACAGGTCACATTGGTGGGTAGTGTATGGGGCTTTGGAGACAAAACGGATGGCACTGTGATAGACTACATCCAATTTGCTGAGTAGAGTGTTGGAGGCTATTTTGTAAATGACATCGCCGAAGTCAAGGATCGGTAGGATAGTCAGTTTTACGGGGGCATGTTTGGCAGCATGAGTGAAGGAGGCTTTGTTGCGAAATAGGAAGCCGATTCTAGATTTAACTTTGGATTGGAGATTTTTTATGTGAGTCTGGAAGGAGAGTTTACAGTCTAACCAGACACCTAGGTATTTGTAGTTGTCCACATACTCTAGGTCAGACCCGTCGAGAGTGGTGATTCTAGTCGGGTGGGCGGGTGCCAGCAGCGTTCGATTGAAAAGCATGCATTTAGTTTTACTAGCGTTTAAGAGCAGTTGGAGGCTACTGAAGGAGTGTTGTATGGAATTGAAGCTCGTTTGGAGGTTTGTTAACACAGTGTCCAATGAAGGGCCAGATGTATACAAAATGGTGTCGTCTGCGTAGAGGTGGATCTGAGAGTCACCAGCAGCAAGAGCGACATCATTGATATACACGGAGAAAAGTGTCGGCCCAAGAATTGAACCCTGTGGCACCCCCATAGAGACTGCCATAGGTCCAGACAACAGGCCCTCCGATTTGACACACTGAACTCTATCTGAGAAGTAGTTGGTGAACCAGGCGAGGCAGTCATTTGAGAAACCAAGGCTATTTAGTCTGCCAATAAGAATGCGGTGGTTGACAGAGTCGAAAGCCTTGGCCAGGTCGATGAAGACGGCTGCACAGTACTGTCTATTATCAATCGCGGTTATAATATCGTTTAGGACCTTGAGCGTGGCTGAAGTGCACCCATGACCAGCTCGGAAACCGGATTGCATAGCGGAGAAGGTACGGTGGTATTCGAAATGGTCGGTGATCTGTTTGTTAACTTGGCTTTCAAATACTTTCGAAAGGCAGGGCAGGATGGATATAGGTCTGTAGCAGTTTGGGTCTAGAGTGTCACCCCCTTTGAAGAGGGGGATGACCGCGGCAGCTTTCCAATCTCTGGGGATCTCAGACGTTATGAAAGAGAGGTTGAACAGTCCTTTACTAACCCTAACACACCTCCATGTATCCTTTCTAGTCCTTTACTAACCCTAACACACCTCCATGTATCCTTTCTAGTCCTTTACTAACCCTAACACACCTCCATGTATCCTTTCTAGTCCTTTACTAACCCTAACACACCTCCATGTATCCTTTCTAGTCCTTTACTAACCCTAACACACCTCCATGTATCCTTTCTAGTCCTTTACTAACCCTAACACACCTCCATGTATCCTTTCTAGTCCTTTACTAACCCTAACACCCCTCCATGTATCCTTTCTAGTCCTTTACTAACCCTAACACACCTCCATGTATCCTTTCTAGTCCTTTACTAACCCTAACACACCTCCATGTATCCTTTCTAGTAAAAGGTAGTGTACTCTAAAAGGAATAGGATTCCATTTGGGAAGCAAACAAAATGTATGTTGTTCAAATGGCCTTTTCCCCGCACTGCATTTGTTGAAGTGTTGAGGGATCTAGTGCTAAATGTGTTTGTCTGAACTCAAGCTGTGAAGGATTTGTTTTGTCCAGGAGGTTTAGTCCTTAACTGGCCTGTCTGTCAGATACTACTACAGCAAGTCAGCCTCTACCTCTGCTTTAGGTACGTCCACAACGCCCTCCACAGCATCAGCCTCTACCTCCAAGGCCTCAGCAGCATCCCCCTCCCCATCCTCCGTCTCCCCCTCCACACCCTCTGTCTCCCCCTCCCCACCCTCTGTCTCCCCCTCCCCATCCTCCGTCTCCCCCTCCACACCCTCTGTCTCCCCCTCCCCATCCTCTGTCTCCCCTCCTCTGTCTCCCCCTCCACACCCTCTGTCTCCCCCTCCCCATCCTCTGTCTCCCCCTCCACACCCTCTGTCTCAGTCTCCCCCTCTCCTCCACACTCCCCCCCAGTGTCACGGTATCCTGGCCCTGACTCAGACAGAGGGAGTGAGGAAGGAGAGACAGCCAATCAGAGCTCAGACAGAGGGAGTGAGGAAGGAGAGACAGCCAATCAGAGCAGCAGGACCCTCAGCCCCCCTGGCCCTGCTCTTCCTGACTTCATGAGAGGAGTTCATGTGTTCTTCTACAACCTGACAGCCTCCGACAGGAAGAGACTGGCCCAATACCTCATGACATATGAAGGAGATGAGGAGGAGTTCATGAGTCCAGAGGTCACACACATTGTAGCAGAGCTGGAGAGTCCTGTCCAATCACAGGTGACCTGACCAGTCAGTCCTACATTTACAATTTCAAGGATGGTTATAACATGAAAACCATTGATGTACAGTGACACATCTATTTCTGATGATGCTATAGTCTGATGTTGCTATAGTCTGAGGATGCTATAGTCTGATGTTGCTATAGTCTGATGTTGCTATAGTCTGATGTTGCTATAGTCTGATGTTGCTATAGTCTGATGATGCTATAGTCTGATGATGCTATAGTCTGATGTTGCTATAGTCTGAGGATGCTATAGTCTGATGTTGCTATAGTCTGATGTTGCTATAATCTGATGTTGCTATAGTCTGATGTTGCTATAGTCTGATGATGCTATAGTCTGATGTTGCTATAGTCTGATGATGCTATAGTCTGATGTTGCTATAGTCTGATGTTGCTATAGTCTGATGTTGCTATAGTCTGATGTTGCTATAGTCTGATGTTGCTATAGTCTGATGTTGCTATAGTCTGATGATGCTAGTCTTCTGATGTTGCTATAGTCTGATGATGCTAGTCTTCTGATGTTGCTATAGTCTGATGTTGCTATAGTCTGATGATGCTAGTCTTCTGATGTTGCTATAGTCTGATGTTGCTATAGTCTGATGATGCTATAGTCTGATGTTGCTATAGTCTGAGGATGCTATAGTCTGATGTTGCTATAGTCTGATGTTGCTATAATCTGATGTTGCTATAGTCTGATGTTGCTATAGTCTGATGATGCTATAGTCTGATGTTGCTATAGTCTGATGTTGCTATAGTCTGATGATGCTATAGTCTGATGATGCTATAGTCTGATGTTGCTATAGTCTGAGGATGCTATAGTCTGATGTTGCTATAGTCTGATGTTGCTATAATCTGATGTTGCTATAGTCTGATGTTGCTATAGTCTGATGATGCTATAGTCTGATGTTGCTATAGTCTGATGATGCTATAGTCTGATGTTGCTATAGTCTGATGTTGCTATAGTCTGATGTTGCTATAGTCTGATGTTGCTATAGTCTGATGTTGCTATAGTCTGATGTTGCTATAGTCTGATGATGCTAGTCTTCTGATGTTGCTATAGTCTGATGATGCTAGTCTTCTGATGTTGCTATAGTCTGATGTTGCTATAGTCTGATGATGCTAGTCTTCTGATGTTGCTATAGTCTGATGTTGCTATAGTCTGATGATGCTATAGTCTGATGTTGCTATAGTCTGATGATGCTATAGTCTGATGTTGCTATAGTCTGATGTTGCTATAGTCTGATGATGCTATAGTCTGATGTTGCTATAGTCTGATGATGCTATAGTCTGATGTTGCTATAGTCTGATGTTGCTATAGTCTGATGTTGCTATAGTCTGATGTTGCTATAGTCTGATGATGCTATAGTCTGATGTTGCTATAGTCTGAGGATCCTATAGTCTGATGTTGCTATAGTCTGATGTTGCTATAGTCTGATGTTGCTATAGTCTGATGTTGCTATAGTCTGATAATGCTATAGTCTGATGATGCTATAGTCTGATGTTGCTATAGTCTGATGTTGCTATAGTCTGATAATGCTATAGTCTGATGATGCTAGTCTTCTGATGTTGCTATAGTATGATGTTGCTATAGTCTGATGATGCTAGTCTTCTGATGTTGCTATAGTCTGATGATGCTATAGTCTGATGTTGCTATAGTCTGATGTTGCTATAGTCTGATGTTGCTATAGTCTGATGTTGCTATAGTCTGATGTTGCTATAGTCTGATGTTGCTATAGTGTGATGTTGCTATAGTGTGATGTTGCTATAGTCTGAGGATGCTATAGTCTGATGTTGCTATAGTCTGATGATGCTATAGTCTGATGTTGCTATAGTGTGATGTTGCTATAGTCTGATGTTGCTGTAGTCTGATGATGCTATAGTCTGATGTTGCTATAGTCTGATGTTGCTATAGTCTGATGATGCTATAGTCTGATGTTGCTATAGTCTGATGTTGCTATAGTCTGATGTTGCTATAGTCTGATAATGCTATAGTCTGATGATGCTAGTCTTCTGATGTTGCTATAGTATGATGTTGCTATAGTCTGATGATGCTAGTCTTCTGATGTTGCTATAGTCTGATGATGCTATAGTCTGATGTTGCTATAGTCTGATGTTGCTATAGTCTGATGTTGCTATAGTCTGATGTTGCTATAGTCTGATGTTGCTATAGTCTGATGTTGCTATAGTGTGATGTTGCTATAGTGTGATGTTGCTATAGTCTGAGGATGCTATAGTCTGATGTTGCTATAGTCTGATGATGCTATAGTCTGATGTTGCTATAGTGTGATGTTGCTATAGTCTGAGGATCCTATAGTCTGATGTTGCTATAGTCTGATGTTGCTATAGTCTGATGTTGCTATAGTCTGATGTTGCTATAGTCTGATAATGCTATAGTCTGATGATGCTATAGTCTGATGTTGCTATAGTCTGATGTTGCTATAGTCTGATAATGCTATAGTCTGATGATGCTAGTCTTCTGATGTTGCTATAGTATGATGTTGCTATAGTCTGATGATGCTAGTCTTCTGATGTTGCTATAGTCTGATGATGCTATAGTCTGATGTTGCTATAGTCTGATGTTGCTATAGTCTGATGTTGCTATAGTCTGATGTTGCTATAGTCTGATGTTGCTATAGTCTGATGTTGCTATAGTGTGATGTTGCTATAGTGTGATGTTGCTATAGTCTGAGGATGCTATAGTCTGATGTTGCTATAGTCTGATGATGCTATAGTCTGATGTTGCTATAGTGTGATGTTGCTATAGTCTGATGTTGCTGTAGTCTGATGATGCTATAGTCTGATGTTGCTATAGTCTGATGTTGCTATAGTCTGATGATGCTATAGTCTGATGTTGCTATAGTCTGATGTTGCTATAGTCTG
The DNA here is from genome assembly GCF_020615455.1 of Coregonus clupeaformis. NCBI lineage: Eukaryota > Metazoa > Chordata > Actinopteri > Salmoniformes > Salmonidae > Coregonus > Coregonus clupeaformis. The sequence continues at coordinate 305,598 of NW_025533750.1, read as the reverse complement.
ATGTTGCTATAGTCTGATGTTGCTATAGTCTGATGTTGCTATAGTCTGATGATGCTATAGTCTGATGTTGCTATAGTCTGATGTTGCTATAGTCTGATGTTGCTATAGTCTGATGTTGCTATAGTCTGATGTTGCTATAGTCTGATGATGCTATAGTCTGATGTTGCTATAGTCTGATGATGCTATAGTCTGATGTTGCTATAGTCTGATGTTGCTATAGTCTGATGTTGCTATAGTCTGATATTTTTATTTATTTTTATGATGCTATAGTTTGATGTTGCTAGTCTTCTGATGTTGCTATAGTCTGATGATGCTAGTCTTCTGATGTTGCTATAGTCTGATGTTGCTATAGTCTGATGATGCTAGTCTTCTGATGTTGCTATAGTCTGATGTTGCTATAGTCTGATGTTGCTATAGTCTGATGTTGCTATAGTCTGATGTTGCTATAGTCTGATGATGCTATAGTCTGATGTTGCTATAGTCTGATGTTGCTATAGTCTGATGTTGCTATAGTCTGATAATGCTATAGTCTGATGATGCTAGTCTTCTGATGTTGCTATAGTATGATGTTGCTATAGTCTGATGATGCTAGTCTTCTGATGTTGCTATAGTCTGATGATGCTATAGTCTGATGTTGCTATAGTCTGATGTTGCTATAGTCTGATGTTGCTATAGTCTGATGTTGCTATAGTCTGATGTTGCTATAGTCTGATGTTGCTATAGTGTGATGTTGCTATAGTGTGATGTTGCTATAGTCTGAGGATGCTATAGTCTGATGTTGCTATAGTCTGATGATGCTATAGTCTGATGTTGCTATAGTGTGATGTTGCTATAGTCTGAGGATCCTATAGTCTGATGTTGCTATAGTCTGATGTTGCTATAGTCTGATGTTGCTATAGTCTGATGTTGCTATAGTCTGATAATGCTATAGTCTGATGATGCTATAGTCTGATGTTGCTATAGTCTGATGTTGCTATAGTCTGATAATGCTATAGTCTGATGATGCTAGTCTTCTGATGTTGCTATAGTATGATGTTGCTATAGTCTGATGATGCTAGTCTTCTGATGTTGCTATAGTCTGATGATGCTATAGTCTGATGTTGCTATAGTCTGATGTTGCTATAGTCTGATGTTGCTATAGTCTGATGTTGCTATAGTCTGATGTTGCTATAGTCTGATGTTGCTATAGTGTGATGTTGCTATAGTGTGATGTTGCTATAGTCTGAGGATGCTATAGTCTGATGTTGCTATAGTCTGATGATGCTATAGTCTGATGTTGCTATAGTGTGATGTTGCTATAGTCTGATGTTGCTGTAGTCTGATGATGCTATAGTCTGATGTTGCTATAGTCTGATGTTGCTATAGTCTGATGATGCTATAGTCTGATGTTGCTATAGTCTGATGTTGCTATAGTCTGATGTTGCTATAGTCTGATGTTGCTATAGTCTGATGTTGCTATAGTCTGATGATGCTATAGTCTGATGTTGCTATAGTCTGATGTTGCTATAGTCTGATGTTGCTATAGTCTGATGTTGCTATAGTCTGATGTTGCTATAGTCTGATGATGCTATAGTCTGATGTTGCTATAGTCTGATGATGCTATAGTCTGATGTTGCTATAGTCTGATGTTGCTATAGTCTGATGTTGCTATAGTCTGATATTTTTATTTATTTTTATGATGCTATAGTTTGATGTTGCTAGTCTTCTGATGTTGCTATAGTCTGATGATGCTAGTCTTCTGATGTTGCTATAGTCTGATGTTGCTATAGTCTGATGATGCTAGTCTTCTGATGTTGCTATAGTCTGATGTTGCTATAGTCTGATGTTGCTATAGTCTGATGTTGCTATAGTCTGATGTTGCTATAGTCTGATGTTGCTATAGTCTGATGATGCTATAGTCTGATGTTGCTATATTGTGATGTTGCTATAGTCTGATGTTTCTATAGTCTGATGTTGCTATAGTCTGATGTTGCTATAGTCTGATGATGCTATAGTCTGATGTTGCTATAGTCTGAGGATCCTATAGTCTGATGTTGCTATAGTCTGATGTTGCTATAGTCTGATGTTGCTATAGTCTGATGTTGCTATAGTCTGATGTTGCTATAGTCTGATGTTGCTATAGTCTGATGATGCTATAGTCTGATGTTGCTATAGTCTGATGTTGCTATAGTCTGATGTTGCTATAGTCTGATGTTGCTATAGTCTGATGTTGCTATAGTCTGATGTTGCTATAGTCTGATGTTGCTATAGTCTGATGTTGCTATAGTCTGATGTTGCTATAGTCTGATGATGCTAGTCTTCTGATGTTGCTATAGTCTGATGTTGCTATAGTCTGATGATGCTATAGTCTGATGTTGCTATAGTCTGATGATGCTATAGTCTGATGTTGCTATAGTCTGATGTTGCTATAGTCTGATGTTGCTATAGTCTGATGTTGCTATAGTCTGATTTTGCTATAGTCTGATGTTGCTATAGTCTGATAATGCTATAGTCTGATTATGCTAGTATTCTGATGTTGCTATAGTATGATGTTGCTATAGTCTGATGATGCTAGTCTTCTGATGTTGCTATAGTCTGATGATGCTATAGTCTGATGTTGCTATAGTCTGATGTTGCTATAGTCTGATGTTGCTATAGTCTGATGTTGCTATAGTCTGATGTTGCTATAGTTTGATGTTGCTATAGTGTGATGTTGCTATAGTCTGAGGATGCTATAGTCTGATGTTGCTATAGTCTGATGTTGCTATAGTCTGAGGATGCTATAGTCTGATGTTGCTATAGTGTGATGTTGCTATAGTCTGATGTTGCTATAGTCTGATGTTGCTATAGTCTGATGTTGCTATAGTGTGATGTTGCTATAGTCTGATGTTGCTATAGTCTGATGTTGCTATAGTGTGATGTTGCTATAGTCTGATGTTGCTATAGTCTGATGTTGCTATAGTCTGATGTTGCTATAGTCTGATGATGCTATAGTCTGATGTTGCTATAGTCTGATGTTGCTATAGTCTGATGTTGCTATAGTCTGATGTTGCTATAGTCTGATGTTGCTATAGTCTGATGTTGCTATAGTCTGATGTTGCTATAGTCTGATGATGCTATAGTCTGATGTTGCTATAGTCTGATGTTGCTATAGTCTGATGTTGCTATAGTCTGATGTTGCTATAGTCTGATGTTGCTATAGTCTGATGTTGCTATAGTCTGATGATGCTATAGTCTGATGTTGCTATTTAGTCTTATGATGCTATAGTCTGATGTTGCTATAGTCTGATGTTGCTATAGTCTGATGTTGCTATAGTCTGATGATGTTGCTATAGTCTGATGTTGCTATAGTCTGATGATGCTAGTCTGATGTGTATCTGATGTTGCTATAGTCTGATGTTGCTATAGTCTGATGTTGCTATAGTCTGATGTTGCTATAGTCTGATGTTGCTATAGTCTGATGATGCTATAGTCTGATGTTGCTATATTGTGATGTTGCTATAGTCTGATGTTTCTATAGTCTGATGTTTCTATAGTCTGATGTTGCTATAGTCTGATGTTGCTATAGTCTGATGTTGCTATAGTCTGATGTTGCTATAGTCTGATGTTGCTATAGTCTGATGTTGCTATAGTCTGATGTTGCTATAGTCTGATGATGCTTCTATAGTCTGATGTTGCTATAGTCTGATGTTGCTATAGTCTGATGTTGCTATAGTCTGATGATGCTTCTATAGTCTGATGTTTCTATAGTCTGATGATGCTATAGTCTGATGTTGCTATAGTCTGATGTTGCTATAGTCTGATGTTGTTATAGTCTGATGTTGCTATAGTCTGATGATGCTATAGTCTGATGTTGCTATAGTCTGATGTTGCTATAGTCTGATGTTGCTATAGTCTGATGATGCTTCTATAGTCTGATGTTGCTATAGTCTGATGTTGCTATAGTGTGATGTTGCTATAGTCTGAGGATCCTATAGTCTGATGTTGCTATAGTCTGATGTTGCTATAGTCTGATGTTGCTATAGTCTGATGTTGCTATAGTCTGATGATGCTATAGTCTGATGTTGCTATAGTCTGATGTTGCTATAGTCTGATGTTGCTATAGTCTGATGTTGCTATAGTCTGATGTTGCTATAGTCTGATGATGCTATAGTCTGATGATGCTATAGTCTGATGTTGCTATAGTCTGATGTTGCTATAGTCTGATGTTGCTATAGTCTGATGTTGCTATAGTCTGATGATGCTATAGTCTGATGTTGCTATAGTCTGATGTTGCTATAGTCTGATGTTGCTATAGTCTGATGTTGCTATAGTCTGATGTTGCTATAGTCTGATGTTGCTATAGTCTGATGTTGCTATAGTCTGATGTTGCTATAGTCTGATGATGCTAGTCTTCTGATGTTGCTATAGTCTGATGATGCTATAGTCTGATGATGCTATAGTCTGATGTTGCTATAGTCTGATGATGCTATAGTCTGATGTTGCTATAGTCTGATGTTGCTATAGTCTGATGTTGCTATAGTCTGATGTTGCTATAGTCTGATGTTGCTATAGTCTGATGTTGCTATAGTCTGATAATGCTATAGTCTGATGATGCTAGTCTTCTGATGTTGCTATAGTATGATGTTGCTATAGTCTGATGATGCTAGTCTTCTGATGTTGCTATAGTCTGATGATGCTATAGTCTGATGTTGCTATAGTCTGATGTTGCTATAGTCTGATGTTGCTATAGTCTGATGTTGCTATAGTCTGATGTTGCTATAGTGTGATGTTGCTATAGTGTGATGTTGCTATAGTCTGAGGATGCTATAGTCTGATGTTGCTATAGTCTGATGATGCTATAGTCTGATGTTGCTATAGTGTGATGTTGCTATAGTCTGATGTTGCTATAGTCTGATGATGCTATAGTCTGATGTTGCTATAGTCTGATGTTGCTATAGTCTGATGATGCTATAGTCTGATGTTGCTATAGTCTGATGTTGCTATAGTCTGATGTTGCTATAGTCTGATGTTGCTATAGTCTGATGATGCTATAGTCTGATGTTGCTATAGTCTGATGTTGCTATAGTCTGATGTTGCTATAGTCTGATGTTGCTATAGTCTGATGATGCTATAGTCTGATGTTGCTATAGTCTGATGATGCTATAGTCTGATGTTGCTATAGTCTGATGTTGCTATAGTCTGATGTTGCTATAGTCTGATATTTTTATTTATTTTTATGATGCTATAGTTTGATGTTGCTAGTCTTCTGATGTTGCTATAGTCTGATGATGCTAGTCTTCTGATGTTGCTATAGTCTGATGTTGCTATAGTCTGATGATGCTAGTCTTCTGATGTTGCTATAGTCTGATGTTGCTATAGTCTGATGTTGCTATAGTCTGATGTTGCTATAGTCTGATGTTGCTATAGTCTGATGATGCTATAGTCTGATGTTGCTATATTGTGATGTTGCTATAGTCTGATGTTTCTATAGTCTGATGTTTCTATAGTCTGATGTTGCTATAGTCTGATGTTGCTATAGTCTGATGTTGCTATAGTCTGATGTTTCTATAGTCTGATGTTGCTATAGTCTGATGTTGCTATAGTCTGATGTTGCTATAGTCTGATGATGCTTCTATAGTCTGATGTTGCTATAGTCTGATGTTGCTATAGTCTGATGTTGCTATAGTCTGATGATGCTTCTATAGTCTGATGTTTCTATAGTCTGATGATGCTATAGTCTGATGTTGCTATAGTCTGATGTTGCTATAGTCTGATGTTGTTATAGTCTGATGTTGCTATAGTCTGATGATGCTATAGTCTGATGTTGCTATAGTCTGATGTTGCTATAGTCTGATGTTGCTATAGTCTGATGTTGCTATAGTCTGATGATGCTATAGTCTGATGATGCTATAGTCTGATGTTGCTATAGTCTGATGTTGCTATAGTCTGATGTTGCTATAGTCTGATGTTGCTATAGTCTGATGTTGCTATAGTCTGATGATGCTATAGTCTGATGTTGCTATAGTCTGATGTTGCTATAGTCTGATGTTGCTATAGTCTGATGTTGCTATAGTCTGATGATGCTTCTATAGTCTGATGTTGCTATAGTCTGATGTTGCTATAGTGTGATGTTGCTATAGTCTGAGGATCCTATAGTCTGATGTTGCTATAGTCTGATGATGCTATAGTCTGATGTTGCTATAGTCTGATGTTGCTATAGTCTGATGTTGCTATAGTCTGATGTTGCTATAGTCTGATGTTGCTATAGTCTGATGATGCTATAGTCTGATGATGCTATAGTCTGATGTTGCTATAGTCTGATGTTGCTATAGTCTGATGTTGCTATAGTCTGATGTTGCTATAGTCTGATGATGCTATAGTCTGATGTTGCTATAGTCTGATGTTGCTATAGTCTGATGTTGCTATAGTCTGATGTTGCTATAGTCTGATGTTGCTATAGTCTGATGTTGCTATAGTCTGATGTTGCTATAGTCTGATGATGCTAGTCTTCTGATGTTGCTATAGTCTGATGATGCTATAGTCTGATGATGCTATAGTCTGATGTTGCTATAGTCTGATGATGTTATAGTCTGATGTTGCTATAGTCTGATGTTGCTATAGTCTGATGTTGCTATAGTCTGATGTTGCTATAGTCTGATGTTGCTATAGTCTGATGTTGCTATAGTCTGATGTTGCTATAGTCTGATAATGCTATAGTCTGATGATGCTAGTCTTCTGATGTTGCTATAGTATGATGTTGCTATAGTCTGATGATGCTAGTCTTCTGATGTTGCTATAGTCTGATGATGCTATAGTCTGATGTTGCTATAGTCTGATGTTGCTATAGTCTGATGTTGCTATAGTCTGATGTTGCTATAGTGTGATGTTGCTATAGTGTGATGTTGCTATAGTCTGAGGATGCTATAGTCTGATGTTGCTATAGTCTGATGATGCTATAGTCTGATGTTGCTATAGTGTGATGTTGCTATAGTCTGATGTTGCTATAGTCTGATGATGCTATAGTCTGATGTTGCTATAGTCTGATGTTGCTATAGTCTGATGATGCTATATTCTGATGTTGCTATAGTCTGATGTTGCTATAGTCTGATGTTGCTATAGTCTGATGTTGCTATAGTCTGATGTTGCTATAGTCTGATGTTGCTATAGTCTGATGTTGCTATAGTCTGATGTTGCTATAGTCTGATGTTGCTATAGTCTGATGTTGCTATAGTCTGATGTTGCTATAGTCTGATGTTGCTATAGTCTGATGATGCTATAGTCTGATGTTGCTATAGTCTGATGATGCTATAGTCTGATGTTGCTATAGTCTGATGTTGCTATAGTCTGATGTTGCTATAGTCTGATATTTTTATTTATTTTTATGATGCTATAGTTTGATGTTGCTAGTCTTCTGATGTTGCTATAGTCTGATGATGCTAGTCTTCTGATGTTGCTATAGTCTGATGTTGCTATAGTCTGATGATGCTAGTCTTCTGATGTTGCTATAGTCTGATGTTGCTATAGTCTGATGATGCTATAGTCTGATGTTGCTATAGTCTGATGTTGCTATAGTCTGATGATGCTTCTATAGTCTGATGTTGCTATAGTCTGATGTTGCTATAGTGTGATGTTGCTATAGTCTGAGGATCCTATAGTCTGATGTTGCTATAGTCTGATGTTGCTATAGTCTGATGTTGCTATAGTCTGATGTTGCTATAGTCTGATGATGCTATAGTCTGATGTTGCTATAGTCTGATGTTGCTATAGTCTGATGTTGCTATAGTCTGATGTTGCTATAGTCTGATGTTGCTATAGTCTGATGTTGCTATAGTCTGATGTTGCTATAGTCTGATGATGCTATAGTCTGATGATGCTATAGTCTGATGTTGCTATAGTCTGATGTTGCTATAGTCTGATGTTGCTATAGTCTGATGATGCTATAGTCTGATGTTGCTATAGTCTGATGTTGCTATAGTCTGATGTTGCTATAGTCTGATGTTGCTATAGTCTGATGTTGCTATAGTCTGATGTTGCTATAGTCTGATGCTAGTCTTCTGATGTTGCTATAGTCTGATGTTGCTATAGTCTGATGATGCTATAGTCTGATGTTGCTATAGTCTGATGATGCTATAGTCTGATGTTGCTATAGTCTGATGTTGCTATAGTCTGATGTTGCTATAGTCTGATGTTGCTATAGTCTGATGTTGCTATAGTCTGATGTTGCTATAGTCTGATAATGCTATAGTCTGATGATGCTAGTCTTCTGATGTTGCTATAGTATGATGTTGCTATAGTCTGATGATGCTAGTCTTCTGATGTTGCTATAGTCTGATGATGCTATAGTCTGATGTTGCTATAGTCTGATGTTGCTATTGTCTGATGTTGCTATAGTCTGATGTTGCTATAGTGTGATGTTGCTATAGTGTGATGTTGCTATAGTCTGAGGATGCTATAGTCTGATGTTGCTATAGTCTGATGATGCTATAGTCTGATGTTGCTATAGTCTGATGTTGCTATAGTCTGATGTTGCTATAGTCTGATGATGCTATAGTCTGATGTTGCTATAGTCTGATGATGCTATAGTCTGATGTTGCTATAGTCTGATGTTGCTATAGTCTGATGTTGCTATAGTCTGATGTTGCTATAGTCTGATGTTGCTATAGTCTGATGATGCTATAGTCTGATGTTGCTATAGTCTGATGTTGCTATAGTCTGATGTTGCTATAGTCTGATGTTGCTATAGTCTGATGTTGCTATAGTCTGATGTTGCTATAGTCTGATGATGCTATAGTCTGATGATGCTATAGTCTGATGTTGCTATAGTCTGATGTTGCTATAGTCTGATATTTTTTATTTATTTTTATGATGCTATAGTTTGATGTTGCTAGTCTTCTGATGTTGCTATAGTCTGATGATGCTAGTCTTCTGATGTTGCTATAGTCTGATGTTGCTATAGTCTGATGATGCTAGTCTTCTGATGTTGCTATAGTCTGATGTTGCTATAGTCTGATGTTGCTATATTCTGATGTTGCTATAGTCTGATGTTGCTATAGTCTGATGTTGCTATAGTCTGATGATGCTATAGTCTGATGTTGCTATATTGTGATGTTGCTATAGTCTGATGTTTCTATAGTCTGATGTTTCTATAGTCTGATGTTTCTATAGTCTGATGTTGCTATAGTCTGATGTTGCTATAGTCTGATGTTTCTATAGTCTGATGTTTCTATAGTCTGATGTTGCTATAGTCTGATGTTGCTATAGTCTGATGTTGCTATAGTCTGATGTTGCTATAGTCTGATGATGCTTCTATAGTCTGATGTTGCTATAGTCTGATGTTGCTATAGTCTGATGATGCTATAGTCTGATGATGCTATAGTCTGATGTTGCTATAGTCTGATTTTGCTATAGTCTGATGATGCTATATTCTGATGTTGCTATAGTCTGATGTTGCTATAGTCTGATGTTGCTATAGTCTGATGTTGCTATAGTCTGATGTTGCTATAGTCTGATGATGCTATAGTCTGATGTTGCTATAGTCTGATGTTGCTATAGTCTGATGTTGCTATAGTCTGATGTTGCTATAGTCTGATGTTGCTATAGTCTGATGATGCTATAGTCTGATGTTGCTATAGTCTGATGATGCTATAGTCTGATGTTGCTATAGTCTGATGTTGCTATAGTCTGATGTTGCTATAGTCTGATATTTTTATTTATTTTTATGATGCTATAGTTTGATGTTGCTAGTCTTCTGATGTTGCTATAGTCTGATGATGCTAGTCTTCTGATGTTGCTATAGTCTGATGTTGCTATAGTCTGATGATGCTAGTCTTCTGATGTTGCTATAGTCTGATGTTGCTATAGTCTGATGATGCTATAGTCTGATGTTGCTATAGTCTGATGTTGCTATAGTCTGATGTTGCTATAGTCTGATGATGCTTCTATAGTCTGATGTTGCTATAGTCTGATGTTGCTATAGTGTGATGTTGCTATAGTCTGAGGATCCTATAGTCTGATGTTGCTATAGTCTGATGTTGCTATAGTCTGATGTTGCTATAGTCTGATGTTGCTATAGTCTGATGATGCTATAGTCTGATGTTGCTATAGTCTGATGTTGCTATAGTCTGATGTTGCTATAGTCTGATGTTGCTATAGTCTGATGTTGCTATAGTCTGATGTTGCTATAGTCTGATGATGCTATAGTCTGATGATGCTATAGTCTGATGTTGCTATAGTCTGATGTTGCTATAGTCTGATGTTGCTATAGTCTGATGATGCTATAGTCTGATGTTGCTATAGTCTGATGTTGCTATAGTCTGATGTTGCTATAGTCTGATGTTGCTATAGTCTGATGTTGCTATAGTCTGATGTTGCTATAGTCTGATGTTGCTATAGTCTGATGATGCTAGTCTTCTGATGTTGCTATAGTCTGATGTTGCTATAGTCTGATGATGCTATAGTCTGATGTTGCTATAGTCTGATGATGCTATAGTCTGATGTTGCTATAGTCTGATGTTGCTATAGTCTGATGTTGCTATAGTCTGATGTTGCTATAGTCTGATGTTGCTATAGTCTGATGTTGCTATAGTCTGATAATGCTATAGTCTGATGATGCTAGTCTTCTGATGTTGCTATAGTATGATGTTGCTATAGTCTGATGATGCTAGTCTTCTGATGTTGCTATAGTCTGATGATGCTATAGTCTGATGTTGCTATAGTCTGATGTTGCTATTGTCTGATGTTGCTATAGTCTGATGTTGCTATAGTGTGATGTTGCTATAGTGTGATGTTGCTATAGTCTGAGGATGCTATAGTCTGATGTTGCTATAGTCTGATGATGCTATAGTCTGATGTTGCTATAGTCTGATGTTGCTATAGTCTGATGTTGCTATAGTCTGATGTTGCTTAGTCTGATGATGCTATAGTCTGATGTTGCTATAGTCTGATGATGCTATAGTCTGATGTTGCTATAGTCTGATGTTGCTATAGTCTGATGTTGCTATAGTCTGATGTTGCTATAGTCTGATGTTGCTATAGTCTGATGATGCTATAGTCTGATGTTGCTATAGTCTGATGTTGCTATAGTCTGATGTTGCTATAGTCTGATGTTGCTATAGTCTGATGTTGCTATAGTCTGATGTTGCTATAGTCTGATGTTGCTATAGTCTGATGTTGCTATAGTCTGATGATGCTATAGTCTGATGTTGCTATAGTCTGATGTTGCTATAGTCTGATGTTGCTATAGTCTGATATTTTTATTTATTTTTATGATGCTATAGTTTGATGTTGCTAGTCTTCTGATGTTGCTATAGTCTGATGATGCTAGTCTTCTGATGTTGCTATAGTCTGATGTTGCTATAGTCTGATGATGCTAGTCTTCTGATGTTGCTATAGTCTGATGTTGCTATAGTCTGATGTTGCTATATTCTGATGTTGCTATAGTCTGATGTTGCTATAGTCTGATGTTGCTATAGTCTGATGATGCTATAGTCTGATGTTGCTATATTCTGATGTTTGCTATAGTCTGATGTTTCTATAGTCTGATGTTGCTATAGTCTGATGTTGCTATAGTCTGATGTTTCTATAGTCTGATGTTGCTATAGTCTGATGTTGCTATAGTCTGATGTTGCTATAGTCTGATGTTGCTATAGTCTGATGATGCTTCTATAGTCTGATGTTGCTATAGTCTGATGTTGCTATAGTCTGATGTTGCTATAGTCTGATGATGCTTCTATAGTCTGTTTCTATAGTCTGATGATGCTATAGTCTGATGTTGCTATAGTCTGATGTTGCTATAGTCTGATGTTGTTATAGTCTGATGTTGCTATAGTCTGATGATGCTATAGTCTGATGTTGCTATAGTCTGATGTTGCTATAGTCTGATGTTGCTATAGTCTGATGATGCTTCTATAGTCTGATGTTGCTATAGTCTGATGTTGCTATAGTGTGATGTTGCTATAGTCTGAGGATCCTATAGTCTGATGTTGCTATAGTCTGATGTTGCTATAGTCTGATGATGCTATAGTCTGATGTTGCTATAGTCTGATGTTGCTATAGTCTGATGATGCTATAGTCTGATGTTGCTATAGTCTGATGTTGCTATAGTCTGATGTTGCTATAGTCTGATGTTGCTATAGTCTGATGATGCTATAGTCTGATGATGCTATAGTCTGATGTTGCTATAGTCTGATGATGCTATAGTCTGATGTTGCTATAGTCTGATGTTGCTATAGTCTGATGATGCTATAGTCTGATGTTGCTATAGTCTGATGTTGCTATAGTCTGATGATGCTATAGTCTGATGTTGCTATAGTCTGATGTTGCTATAGTCTGATGTTGCTATAGTCTGATGTTGCTATAGTCTGATATTTTTATTTATTTTTATGATGCTATAGTTTGATGTTGCTATAGTCTGATGTTGCTATAGTCTGATGTTGCTATAGTCTGATGTTGCTATAGTCTGATGATGCTATAGTCTGATGTTGCTATAGTCTGATGTTGCTATAGTCTGATGTTTCTATAGTCTGATGTTGCTATAGTCTGATGTTGCTATAGTCTGATGTTGCTATAGTCTGATGATGCTTCTATAGTCTGATGTTGCTATAGTCTGATGTTGCTATAGTCTGATGTTGCTATAGTCTGATGATGCTTCTATAGTCTGATGTTGCTATAGTCTGATGTTGCTATAGTCTGATGTTGTTATAGGCTGATGTTGCTATAGTCTGATGATGCTATAGTCTGATGTTGCTATAGTCTGATGTTGCTATAGTCTGATGTTGCTATAGTCTGATGATGCTTCTATAGTCTGATGTTGCTATAGTCTGATGTTGCTATAGTGTGATGTTGCTATAGTCTGAGGATCCTATAGTCTGATGTTGCTATAGTCTGATGTTGCTATAGTCTGATGTTGCTATAGTCTGATGTTGCTATAGTCTGATGATGCTATAGTCTGATGTTGCTATAGTCTGATGTTGCTATAGTCTGATGTTGCTATAGTCTGATGTTGCTATAGTCTGATGTTGCTATAGTCTGATGATGCTATAGTCTGATGATGCTATAGTCTGATGTTGCTATAGTCTGATGTTGCTATAGTCTGATGTTGCTATAGTCTGATGTTGCTATAGTCTGATGATGCTATAGTCTGATGTTGCTATAGTCTGATGTTGCTATAGTCTGATGTTGCTATAGTCTGATGTTGCTATAGTCTGATGTTGCTATAGTCTGATGTTGCTATAGTCTGATGATGCTAGTCTTCTGATGTTGCTATAGTCTGATGATGCTATAGTCTGATGATGCTATAGTCTGATGTTGCTATAGTCTGATGATGCTATAGTCTGATGTTGCTATAGTCTGATGTTGCTATAGTCTGATGTTGCTATAGTCTGATGTTGCTATAGTCTGATGTTGCTATAGTCTGATGTTGCTATAGTCTGATGTTGCTATAGTCTGATAATGCTATAGTCTGATGATGCTAGTCTTCTGATGTTGCTATAGTATGATGTTGCTATAGTCTGATGATGCTAGTCTTCTGATGTTGCTATAGTCTGATGATGCTATAGTCTGATGTTGCTATAGTCTGATGTTGCTATAGTCTGATGTTGCTATAGTCTGATGTTGCTATAGTCTGATGTTGCTATAGTGTGATGTTGCTATAGTGTGATGTTGCTATAGTCTGAGGATGCTATAGTCTGATGTTGCTATAGTCTGATGATGCTATAGTCTGATGTTGCTATAGTGTGATGTTGCTATAGTCTGATGTTGCTATAGTCTGATGATGCTATAGTCTGATGTTGCTATAGTCTGATGTTGCTATAGTCTGATGATGCTATAGTCTGATGTTGCTATAGTCTGATGTTGCTATAGTCTGATGTTGCTATAGTCTGATGTTGCTATAGTCTGATGTTGCTATAGTCTGATGATGCTATAGTCTGATGTTGCTATAGTCTGATGTTGCTATAGTCTGATGTTGCTATAGTCTGATGTTGCTATAGTCTGATGTTGCTATAGTCTGATGTTGCTATAGTCTGATATTTTTATTTATTTTTATGATGCTATAGTTTGATGTTGCTAGTCTTCTGATGTTGCTATAGTCTGATGATGCTAGTCTTCTGATGTTGCTATAGTCTGATGTTGCTATAGTCTGATGTTGCTATAGTCTGATGTTGCTATAGTCTGATGATGCTATAGTCTGATGATGCTATAGTCTGATGTTGCTATAGTCTGATGTTGCTATAGTCTGATGTTGCTATAGTCTGATATTTTTATTTATTTTTATGATGCTATAGTTTGATGTTGCTAGTCTTCTGATGTTGCTATAGTCTGATGATGCTAGTCTTCTGATGTTGCTATAGTCTGATGTTGCTATAGTCTGATGATGCTAGTCTTCTGATGTTGCTATAGTCTGATGTTGCTATAGTCTGATGTTGCTATATTCTGATGTTGCTATAGTCTGATGTTGCTATAGTCTGATGTTGCTATAGTCTGATGTTGCTATAGTCTGATGATGCTATAGTCTGATGTTGCTATATTGTGATGTTGCTATAGTCTGATGTTTCTATAGTCTGATGTTTCTATAGTCTGATGTTGCTATAGTCTGATGTTGCTATAGTCTGATGTTTCTATAGTCTGATGTTGCTATAGTCTGATGTTGCTATAGTCTGATGTTGCTATAGTCTGATGTTGCTATAGTCTGATGATGCTTCTATAGTCTGATGTTGCTATAGTCTGATGTTGCTATAGTCTGATGTTGCTATAGTCTGATGATGCTTCTATAGTCTGTTTCTATAGTCTGATGATGCTATAGTCTGATGTTGCTATAGTCTGATGTTGCTATAGTCTGATGTTGTTATAGTCTGATGTTGCTATAGTCTGATGATGCTATAGTCTGATGTTGCTATAGTCTGATGTTGCTATAGTCTGATGTTGCTATAGTCTGATGATGCTTCTATAGTCTGATGTTGCTATAGTCTGATGTTGCTATAGTGTGATGTTGCTATAGTCTGAGGATCCTATAGTCTGATGTTGCTATAGTCTGATGTTGCTATAGTCTGATGTTGCTATAGTCTGATGTTGCTATAGTCTGATGATGCTATAGTCTGATGTTGCTATAGTCTGATGTTGCTATAGTCTGATGTTGCTATAGTCTGATGTTGCTATAGTCTGATGTTGCTATAGTCTGATGATGCTATAGTCTGATGATGCTATAGTCTGATGTTGCTATAGTCTGATGATGCTATAGTCTGATGTTGCTATAGTCTGATGTTGCTATAGTCTGATGATGCTATAGTCTGATGTTGCTATAGTCTGATGTTGCTATAGTCTGATGATGCTATAGTCTGATGTTGCTATAGTCTGATGTTGCTATAGTCTGATGTTGCTATAGTCTGATGTTGCTATAGTCTGATATTTTTATTTATTTTTATGATGCTATAGTTTGATGTTGCTATAGTCTGATGTTGCTATAGTCTGATGTTGCTATAGTCTGATGTTGCTATAGTCTGATGATGCTATAGTCTGATGTTGCTATAGTCTGATGTTGCTATAGTCTGATGTTTCTATAGTCTGATGTTGCTATAGTCTGATGTTGCTATAGTCTGATGTTGCTATAGTCTGATGATGCTTCTATAGTCTGATGTTGCTATAGTCTGATGTTGCTATAGTCTGATGATGCTTCTATAGTCTGATGTTGCTATAGTCTGATGTTGCTATAGTCTGATGTTGTTATAGGCTGATGTTGCTATAGTCTGATGATGCTATAGTCTGATGTTGCTATAGTCTGATGTTGCTATAGTCTGATGTTGCTATAGTCTGATGATGCTTCTATAGTCTGATGTTGCTATAGTCTGATGTTGCTATAGTGTGATGTTGCTATAGTCTGAGGATCCTATAGTCTGATGTTGCTATAGTCTGATGTTGCTATAGTCTGATGTTGCTATAGTCTGATGTTGCTATAGTCTGATGATGCTATAGTCTGATGTTGCTATAGTCTGATGTTGCTATAGTCTGATGTTGCTATAGTCTGATGTTGCTATAGTCTGATGTTGCTATAGTCTGATGATGCTATAGTCTGATGATGCTATAGTCTGATGTTGCTATAGTCTGATGTTGCTATAGTCTGATGTTGCTATAGTCTGATGTTGCTATAGTCTGATGATGCTATAGTCTGATGTTGCTATAGTCTGATGTTGCTATAGTCTGATGTTGCTATAGTCTGATGTTGCTATAGTCTGATGTTGCTATAGTCTGATGTTGCTATAGTCTGATGTTGCTATAGTCTGATGATGCTAGTCTTCTGATGTTGCTATAGTCTGATGATGCTATAGTCTGATGATGCTATAGTCTGATGTTGCTATAGTCTGATGATGCTATAGTCTGATGTTGCTATAGTCTGATGTTGCTATAGTCTGATGTTGCTATAGTCTGATGTTGCTATAGTCTGATGTTGCTATAGTCTGATGTTGCTATAGTCTGATGTTGCTATAGTCTGATAATGCTATAGTCTGATGATGCTAGTCTTCTGATGTTGCTATAGTATGATGTTGCTATAGTCTGATGATGCTAGTCTTCTGATGTTGCTATAGTCTGATGATGCTATAGTCTGATGTTGCTATAGTCTGATGTTGCTATAGTCTGATGTTGCTATAGTCTGATGTTGCTATAGTCTGATGTTGCTATAGTGTGATGTTGCTATAGTGTGATGTTGCTATAGTCTGAGGATGCTATAGTCTGATGTTGCTATAGTCTGATGATGCTATAGTCTGATGTTGCTATAGTGTGATGTTGCTATAGTCTGATGTTGCTATAGTCTGATGATGCTATAGTCTGATGTTGCTATAGTCTGATGTTGCTATAGTCTGATGATGCTATAGTCTGATGTTGCTATAGTCTGATGTTGCTATAGTCTGATGTTGCTATAGTCTGATGTTGCTATAGTCTGATGATGCTATAGTCTGATGTTGCTATAGTCTGATGTTGCTATAGTCTGATGTTGCTATAGTCTGATGTTGCTATAGTCTGATGTTGCTATAGTCTGATGTTGCTATAGTCTGATGATGCTAGTCTTCTGATGTTGCTATAGTCTGATGTTGCTATAGTCTGATGTTGCTATAGTCTGATGTTGCTATAGTCTGATGATGCTATAGTCTGATGTTGCTATATTGTGATGTTGCTATAGTCTGATGTTTCTATAGTCTGATGTTGCTATAGTCTGATGTTGCTATAGTCTGATGTTGCTATAGTCTGATGTTGCTATAGTCTGATGTTTCTATAGTCTGATGTTGCTATAGTCTGATGTTGCTATAGTCTGATGTTGCTATAGTCTGATGATGCTTCTATAGTCTGATGTTGCTATAGTCTGATGTTGCTATAGTCTGATGTTGCTATAGTCTGATGATGCTTCTATAGTCTGATGTTTCTATAGTCTGATGATGCTATAGTCTGATGTTGCTATAGTCTGATGTTGCTATAGTCTGATGTTGTTATAGTCTGATGTTGCTATAGTCTGATGATGCTATAGTCTGATGTTGCTATAGTCTGATGTTGCTATAGTCTGATGTTGCTATAGTCTGATGTTGCTATAGTCTGATGATGCTATAGTCTGATGATGCTATAGTCTGATGTTGCTATAGTCTGATGTTGCTATAGTCTGATGTTGCTATAGTCTGATGTTGCTATAGTCTGATGATGCTATAGTCTGATGTTGCTATAGTCTGATGTTGCTATAGTCTGATGATGCTTCTATAGTCTGATGTTGCTATAGTCTGATGTTGCTATAGTGTGATGTTGCTATAGTCTGAGGATCCTATAGTCTGATGTTGCTATAGTCTGATGTTGCTATAGTCTGATGTTGCTATAGTCTGATGTTGCTATAGTCTGATGTTGCTATAGTCTGATGTTGCTATAGTCTGATGTTGCTATAGTCTGATGTTGCTATAGTCTGATGTTGCTATAGTCTGATGTTGCTATAGTCTGATGTTGCTATAGTCTGATGATGCTATAGTCTGATGTTGCTATAGTCTGATGTTGCTATAGTCTGATGTTGCTATAGTCTGATGTTGCTATAGTCTGATGATGCTATAGTCTGATGTTGCTATAGTCTGATGTTGCTATAGTCTGATGTTGCTATAGTCTGATGTTGCTATAGTCTGATGATGCTAGTCTTCTGATGTTGCTATAGTCTGATGATGCTATAGTCTGATGATGCTATAGTCTGATGTTGCTATAGTCTGATGATGCTATAGTCTGATGATGCTATAGTCTGATGTTGCTATAGTCTGATGTTGCTATAGTCTGATGTTCCTATAGTCTGATGTTGCTATAGTCTGATGTTGCTATAGTCTGATGTTGCTATAGTCTGATAATGCTATAGTCTGATGATGCTAGTCTTCTGATGTTGCTATAGTATGATGTTGCTATAGTCTGATGATGCTAGTCTTCTGATGTTGCTATAGTCTGATGATGCTATAGTCTGATGTTGCTATAGTCTGATGTTGCTATAGTCTGATGTTGCTATAGTCTGATGTTGCTATAGTCTGATGTTGCTATAGTCTGATGTTGCTATAGTGTGATGTTGCTATAGTGTGATGTTGCTATAGTCTGATGTTGCTATAGTCTGATGATGCTATAGTCTGATGTTGCTATAGTGTGATGTTGCTATAGTCTGATGTTGCTATAGTCTGATGATGCTATAGTCTGATGTTGCTATAGTCTGATGTTGCTATAGTCTGATGATGCTATATTCTGATGTTGCTATAGTCTGATGTTGCTATAGTCTGATGTTGCTATAGTCTGATGTTGCTATAGTCTGATGTTGCTATAGTCTGATGATGCTATAGTCTGATGTTGCTATAGTCTGATGTTGCTATAGTCTGATGTTGCTATAGTCTGATGTTGCTATAGTCTGATGTTGCTATAGTCTGATGATGCTATAGTCTGATGTTGCTATAGTCTGATGTTGCTATAGTCTGATGTTGCTATAGTCTGATGTTGCTATAGTCTGATATTTTTATTTATTTTTATGATGCTATAGTTTGATGTTGCTAGTCTTCTGATGTTGCTATAGTCTGATGATGCTAGTCTTCTGATGTTGCTATAGTCTGATGTTGCTATAGTCTGATGATGCTAGTCTTCTGATGTTGCTATAGTCTGATGTTGCTATAGTCTGATGATGCTATAGTCTGATGATGCTATAGTCTGATGATGCTATAGTCTGATGTTGCTATAGTCTGATGTTGCTATAGTCTGATGTTGCTATAGTCTGATGATGCTTCTATAGTCTGATGTTGCTATAGTCTGATGTTGCTATAGTCTGAGGATCCTATAGTCTGATGTTGCTATAGTCTGATGTTGCTATAGTCTGATGTTGCTATAGTCTGATGATGCTATAGTCTGATGTTGCTATAGTCTGATGTTGCTATAGTCTGATGTTGCTATAGTCTGATGTTGCTATAGTCTGATGTTGCTATAGTCTGATGATGCTATAGTCTGATGATGCTATAGTCTGATGTTGCTATAGTCTGATGTTGCTATAGTCTGATGTTGCTATAGTCTGATGATGCTATAGTCTGATGTTGCTATAGTCTGATGTTGCTATAGTCTGATGTTGCTATAGTCTGATGTTGCTATATTCTGATGTTGCTATAGTCTGATGTTGCTATAGTCTGATGATGCTAGTCTTCTGATGTTGCTATAGTCTGATGTTGCTATAGTCTGATGATGCTATAGTCTGATGTTGCTATAGTCTGATGATGCTATAGTCTGATGTTGCTATAGTCTGATGTTGCTATAGTCTGATGTTGCTATAGTCTGATGTTGCTATAGTCTGATGTTGCTATAGTCTGATGTTGCTATAGTCTGATAATGCTATAGTCTGATGATGCTAGTCTTCTGATGTTGCTATAGTATGATGTTGCTATAGTCTGATGATGCTAGTCTTCTGATGTTGCTATAGTCTGATGATGCTATAGTCTGATGTTGCTATAGTCTGATGTTGCTATTGTCTGATGTTGCTATAGTCTGATGTTGCTATAGTGTGATGTTGCTATAGTGTGATGTTGCTATAGTCTGAGGATGCTATAGTCTGATGTTGCTATAGTCTGATGATGCTATAGTCTGATGTTGCTATAGTCTGATGTTGCTATAGTCTGATGTTGCTATAGTCTGATGATGCTATAGTCTGATGTTGCTATAGTCTGATGATGCTATAGTCTGATGTTGCTATAGTCTGATGTTGCTATAGTCTGATGTTGCTATAGTCTGATGTTGCTATAGTCTGATGTTGCTATAGTCTGATGTTGCTATAGTCTGATGATGCTATAGTCTGATGTTGCTATAGTCTGATGTTGCTATAGTCTGATGTTGCTATAGTCTGATGTTGCTATAGTCTGATGTTGCTATAGTCTGATGTTGCTATAGTCTGATGATGCTATAGTCTGATGATGCTATAGTCTGATGTTGCTATAGTCTGATGTTGCTATAGTCTGATGTTGCTATAGTCTGATATTTTTATTTATTTTTATGATGCTATAGTTTGATGTTGCTATAGTCTGATGATGCTAGTCTTCTGATGTTGCTATAGTCTGATGATGCTAGTCTTCTGATGTTGCTATAGTCTGATGTTGCTATAGTCTGATGTTGCTATAGTCTGATGTTGCTATAGTCTGATGTTGCTATAGTCTGATGTTGCTATAGTCTGATGATGCTATAGTCTGATGTTGCTATATTGTGATGTTGCTATAGTCTGATGTTTCTATAGTCTGATGTTTCTATAGTCTGATGTTGCTATAGTCTGATGTTGCTATAGTCTGATGTTTCTATAGTCTGATGTTGCTATAGTCTGATGTTGCTATAGTCTGATGTTGCTATAGTCTGATGTTGCTATAGTCTGATGATGCTTCTATAGTCTGATGTTGCTATAGTCTGATGTTGCTATAGTCTGATGTTGCTATAGTCTGATGATGCTTCTATAGTCTGTTTCTATAGTCTGATGATGCTATAGTCTGATGTTGCTATAGTCTGATGTTGCTATAGTCTGATGTTGTTATAGTCTGATGTTGCTATAGTCTGATGATGCTATAGTCTGATGTTGCTATAGTCTGATGTTGCTATAGTCTGATGTTGCTATAGTCTGATGATGCTTCTATAGTCTGATGTTGCTATAGTCTGATGTTGCTATAGTGTGATGTTGCTATAGTCTGAGGATCCTATAGTCTGATGTTGCTATAGTCTGATGTTGCTATAGTCTGATGATGCTATAGTCTGATGTTGCTATAGTCTGATGTTGCTATAGTCTGATGATGCTATAGTCTGATGTTGCTATAGTCTGATGTTGCTATAGTCTGATGTTGCTATAGTCTGATGTTGCTATAGTCTGATGATGCTATAGTCTGATGATGCTATAGTCTGATGTTGCTATAGTCTGATGATGCTATAGTCTGATGTTGCTATAGTCTGATGTTGCTATAGTCTGATGATGCTATAGTCTGATGTTGCTATAGTCTGATGTTGCTATAGTCTGATGATGCTATAGTCTGATGTTGCTATAGTCTGATGTTGCTATAGTCTGATGTTGCTATAGTCTGATGTTGCTATAGTCTGATGTTGCTATAGTCTGATATTTTTATTTATTTTTATGATGCTATAGTTTGATGTTGCTAGTCTTCTGATGTTGCTATAGTCTGATGATGCTAGTCTTCTGATGTTGCTATAGTCTGATGTTGCTATAGTCTGATGTTGCTATAGTCTGATGTTGCTATAGTCTGATGATGCTATAGTCTGATGATGCTATAGTCTGATGTTGCTATATTGTGATGTTGCTATAGTCTGATGTTGCTATAGTCTGATTTTGCTATAGTCTGATGTTGCTATAGTCTGATGTTTCTATAGTCTGATGTTGCTATAGTCTGATGTTGCTATAGTCTGATGTTGCTATAGTCTGATGTTGCTATAGTCTGATGATGCTTCTATAGTCTGATGTTGCTATAGTCTGATGTTGCTATAGTCTGATGTTGCTATAGTCTGATGATGCTTCTATAGTCTGATGTTTCTATAGTCTGATGATGCTATAGTCTGATGTTGCTATAGTCTGATGTTGCTATAGTCTGATGTTGTTATAGTCTGATGTTGCTATAGTCTGATGATGCTATAGTCTGATGTTGCTATAGTCTGATGTTGCTATAGTCTGATGTTGCTATAGTCTGATGTTGCTATAGTCTGATGTTGTTATAGTCTGATGTTGCTATAGTCTGATGTTGCTATAGTCTGATGATGCTTCTATAGTCTGATGTTTCTATAGTCTGATGTTTCTATAGTCTGATGTTGCTATAGGCTGATGTTGCTATAGTCTGATGTTGCTATAGTCTGATGTTGCTATAGTCTGATGTTGCTATAGTCTGATATTTTTATTTATTTTTATGATGCTATAGTTTGATGTTGCTATAGTCTGATGATGCTAGTCTTCTGATGTTGCTATAGTCTGATGATGCTAGTCTTCTGATGTTGCTATAGTCTGATGTTGCTATAGTCTGATGTTGCTATAGTCTGATGTTGCTATAGTCTGATGTTGCTATAGTCTGATGTTGCTATAGTCTGATGATGCTATAGTCTGATGTTGCTATATTGTGATGTTGCTATAGTCTGATGTTTCTATAGTCTGATGTTTCTATAGTCTGATGTTGCTATAGTCTGATGTTGCTATAGTCTGATGTTTCTATAGTCTGATGTTGCTATAGTCTGATGTTGCTATAGTCTGATGTTGCTATAGTCTGATGTTGCTATAGTCTGATGATGCTTCTATAGTCTGATGTTGCTATAGTCTGATGTTGCTATAGTCTGATGTTGCTATAGTCTGATGATGCTTCTATAGTCTGTTTCTATAGTCTGATGATGCTATAGTCTGATGTTGCTATAGTCTGATGTTGCTATAGTCTGATGTTGTTATAGTCTGATGTTGCTATAGTCTGATGATGCTATAGTCTGATGTTGCTATAGTCTGATGTTGCTATAGTCTGATGTTGCTATAGTCTGATGATGCTTCTATAGTCTGATGTTGCTATAGTGTGATGTTGCTATAGTGTGATGTTGCTATAGTCTGAGGATCCTATAGTCTGATGTTGCTATAGTCTGATGTTGCTATAGTCTGATGATGCTATAGTCTGATGTTGCTATAGTCTGATGTTGCTATAGTCTGATGATGCTATAGTCTGATGTTGCTATAGTCTGATGTTGCTATAGTCTGATGTTGCTATAGTCTGATGTTGCTATAGTCTGATGATGCTATAGTCTGATGATGCTATAGTCTGATGTTGCTATAGTCTGATGATGCTATAGTCTGATGTTGCTATAGTCTGATGTTGCTATAGTCTGATGATGCTATAGTCTGATGTTGCTATAGTCTGATGTTGCTATAGTCTGATGATGCTATAGTCTGATGTTGCTATAGTCTGATGTTGCTATAGTCTGATGTTGCTATAGTCTGATGTTGCTATAGTCTGATATTTTTATTTATTTTTATGATGCTATAGTTTGATGTTGCTAGTCTTCTGATGTTGCTATAGTCTGATGATGCTAGTCTTCTGATGTTGCTATAGTCTGATGTTGCTATAGTCTGATGTTGCTATAATCTGATGTTGCTATAGTCTGATGATGCTATAGTCTGATGATGCTATAGTCTGATGTTGCTATATTGTGATGTTGCTATAGTCTGATGTTGCTATAGTCTGATGTTGCTATAGTCTGATGTTGCTATAGTCTGATGTTTCTATAGTCTGATGTTGCTATATTGTGATGTTGCTATAGTCTGATGTTGCTATAGTCTGATGTTGCTATAGTCTGATGATGCTTCTATAGTCTGATGTTGCTATAGTCTGATGTTGCTATAGTCTGATGTTGCTATAGTCTGATGATGCTTCTATAGTCTGATGTTTCTATAGTCTGATGATGCTATAGTCTGATGTTGCTATAGTCTGATGTTGCTATAGTCTGATGTTGCTATAGTCTGATGTTGTTATAGTCTGATGTTGCTATAGTCTGATGATGCTATAGTCTGATGTTGCTATAGTCTGATGTTGCTATAGTCTGATGTTGCTATAGTCTGATGTTGCTATAGTCTGATGTTGTTATAGTCTGATGTTGCTATAGTCTGATGTTGCTATAGTCTGATGATGCTTCTATAGTCTGATGTTTCTATAGTCTGATGTTTCTATAGTCTGATGTTGCTATAGGCTGATGTTGCTATAGTCTGATGTTGCTATAGTCTGATGTTGCTATAGTCTGATGTTGTTATAGTCTGATGTTGCTATAGTCTGATGATGCTATAGTCTGATGTTGCTATAGTCTGATGTTGCTATAGTCTGATGTTGCTATAGTCTGATGATGCTTCTATAGTCTGATGTTTCTATAGTCTGATGTTGCTATAGTCTGATTTTGCTATAGTCTGATGTTGCTATAGTCTGATGTTGCTATAGTCTGATGATGCTTCTATAGTCTGATGTTTCTATAGTCTGATGTTGCTATAGTCTGATGTTGCTATAGTCTGATGTTGCTATAGTCTGATGTTGCTATAGTGTGATGTTGCTATAGTCTGAGGATCCTATAGTCTGATGTTGCTATAGTCTGATGTTTCTATAGTCTGATGTTGCTATAGTCTGATGATGCTATAGTCTGATGTTGCTATAGTCTGATGATGCTATAGTCTGATGTTGCTATAGTCTGATGTTGCTATAGTCTGATGTTGCTATAGTCTGATGTTGCTATAGTCTGATGTTGCTATAGTCTGATGATGCTAGTCTTCTGATGTTGCTATGGTTTTCTGTGTCACCAGGCGATCCAGGAGCTTATTGGTCAGCACCCTCAGGCACTTCCTGTTCAGAAGACCTGGCTGGAGGCCTGCTTCTCCAGACAGAGACAAGTCAACCCCACCAAGTTCCTGCACTGCTTTAAATGATGATGATGATGATGATGTAGCTCTTCAGTACTAAAACACGCAGCATATGTGAGCCTTGTACTGCCCAGAGGAACAGTCTGTTAGGTGCTGACCTCTGCACTGCAGGAGCCACGGATCAGTCCTTGTTGCAGCACTCCCTTTCTCCCACAGCAATACTTATTTAATACTTAACATACTCTTCAATATGCTGTTGTATTTATCTGGGACTTTTGATCAACTGATTACAATAAAGTAGAGAACATTCATTTACTCTGCTTTTTATTTTTTATAAATTATTTTAATTTGCTATTTATTTTGGTAATTGCATGTACTGTATGTATGTTATCATTAGGTGTTATGTATATCAAGTTTTTCGGTTACTGTACCACCAATTGAATGTTGCTCTGCCCGGAGTACCCCTGAAGTACCCCCTCATGTGCATTTCACCAGTAAGCCTATGGTCTCCTGAGTCTCCTAGTACCCCCTGTGGATAGGCCTAATAGCCCAGGTTGGGAGCCAGCGCTGTATATCTGACCAGCTACCCCTGGTTGGGAGCCAGCGCTGTATATCTGACCAGCTACCGCAGGTTGGGAGCCAGCGCTGTATATCTGACCAGCTACCCCAGGTTGGGAGCCAGCGCTGTATATCTGACCAGCTTACCCCTCTAAAGTGATATGTTATGGAACAGAGAGGTGGGGCTTATATAAAAGGGGTGTGTCTTGATGCTCCACCGGTAGCACTTCTTCCAAGATGGACATCTGCTGTTTTTAATGTAATCTACTCACGTTGGCATATTACAGAGCCGGTAAGCCCTGCACACTAGCACTGTGTGCACTGGAGCAAGCACCAGCAGCAACGACATCATCCAGAAGCATGGCAGACATTGGATCATTATTAAATGTTTGTATTTTCAGCTGTGAGTGATGGAAAAAAATTAGTCCTCAGACAATTGCTCTGCTAAACTGCAGATCGGAACCCAGGCCCCGTAGTAGAAGCGAGACACCCCACTCACTGTTTTTTCATGGTTCAATGAAAGTCAACGAACTAAGTAGACCAGCCCCAGCTGCTATTGCATTGGTGTCTATGGGAGACACACCCCGTTAAGTCGACCTACATTTACATTTTTGTCATTTAGCAGACGCTCTTATCCAGAGCGACTTACAGGAGCAATTAGGGTTAAGTGCCTTGCTAAGTCGGCTCGGGGATTAGAACCAGCGACCTTTCGGTTACTGGCACAACGCTCTTACCCACTAAGCTACCTGCCACCTAGGTGGTAGTTTAGTGACCTGAACTGCCTGAGTGAACTATCTCAGATGATCCATTATATTGACCCGAGATGGTCGAGTGGCCGCTCTAATGGAAATACATGTCTTTAAAAATGGAAGGCACTCGAGGAGGCGAGATCAGATGGGACCATTCTAGCTAAAGAAAGGGAATTACCCCAATGTGACCAACAGGCACAACCACAACGGTCCTTGCTATGCATATCCGGGATCCTTGGGCCGTCCCAACTCTAACGTTACCCCAGTCATCTGAAATGTAAAAGGGTTCGGTAAAGGTTATGGTAGTGGTTAGGTTATGGACGTCCCAATGATCCCCTATAGCACTAACTCCGAGAATGTTTTTTTCCCCTCAAAGTTGCGGGATGTCACGTGTACTTATATGTACACTCGGAACAACCTAAGCATTACGAAACTTCTATCCGATCAAATATGCCTCACGTAGCAAATAAACCGTTCCGTTTTTTGTTGACCAAATTCTACCGTCATTGACCTTTATACAAAAGCTCCTCCCTTGGTGAGCGAAAAAACGCCACCTGCTGGAAGAGACAGATTTTGGGCCGAGTTTCCCCTCTCGCTTTGCCTCTTCCTCTTTGACTATCTTCATTTATCCACCATCTTTGTTAGAGGTTCAGCTCCTCTCTGCGCAGACTCACAGATGGGATCGTCTGATGATATGTGTGAACAACGTGTTGCGTTTATCATGACGTATACAGATCTACGCAAACGACGTACGTTGTTGACGGAAGATAGGAGAGTGCGCTTGGTAAACTTTTCTGTCTTGACAGAACAGTTTCACTTGCGTGAGTGCGAGTGTCGAGACATGCATACCGGCTCTTCCATTTTCAACTTTTCGTGCATAGGATTTGGAACAACCCGTCAGATCTGGATTTAAATCCTTCTTTTGAACATGAGGTAGGTGAAATAGCCTTTCTAGAGCACTGTGCCCTGGTATGAATATTTGAACATGAGGTAGGTGAAATAGCCTTTTTAGAGCACTGTGCCCTGGTATGAATATGAGATGTGGATCTCATAATATATTTCACTTACACCAGAAAGCTACTCTGGAAATATAGTTTACCAATATATCAATGACTTCACAATGGAAGAAGTTAAACTACACTAAAGCTACCCTTAAATATGCACTATGCAGAAATTGCTCCCCCATTTTCTGGTTGCTAAAATTATAATAGTTAACCTAATTTCAGTTTATGTAACAGAACAAACAGTCAATGTGTAGAGTACCATCTACACTGTTGTGAAATATATTTTCCATAACTAAATATTGTATTTTCAGCTGTTTGAAGCTGGTGTACAAAACTGAAAGTAAAAGATGCAAAAACTAAACTTAAGCATAGAAATATCGCACATAGAACAGGTCTACTGCTTCTTAGACTTGCTTTCAAAGAGAATGAAATATCTATGACTCACATTTCTATGTGAATTTGGTTGGGTCGCCCAAAAAAGTACATATTTTAGCTTTAAGAAAAATATAGTTTACTTAACTGAAGTTACTTTTAAAAAGGAGTTTGCTACATCAAGGTACTTAGTGACAAATTGTCATGTAAATCTGAAATGTCATAGACAACAAATCGGAAGAACAGATCACTTTTGGGTCATATGTTAACAGATTGTAATTTTAGCCTATTAAAGGCAAGTTATACCACCAAGCTATTGCAAAAATGTAGTTAAATTACTAGTTGAAGTACATGTAGTTCACTACTCCACAACAATGCCTTTATGTATCCACCGCAGTACGGAATCTGTTCATGTTTCTTTCCCAACATGTACATGTTATCGGTAAAGATTTGTTGAAATAAAAAAAAAAATCATTTCCTGAATATTTTGTTCTGAAGGTACAATTGCAAGGTGCGTCTTCTAGCTCTGGTCTAGGGTGTAGTGCACGTTCCTCTAGCTCTGGTCCAGGGTGTAGTGCACGTTCCTCTAGCTCTGGTCCAGGGCATAGTGTGCGTTCCTCTAGTTCTGGTCCAGGGTGTAGTGCACGTTCCTCTAGCTCTGGTCCAGGGCATAGTGTGCGTCTTCTAGCTCTGGTCCAGGGCATAGTGTGCGTCTTCTAGCTCTGGTCCAGGGTGTAGTGCATGTTCCTCTAGCTCTGGTCCAGGGCATAGTGCGCGTTCCTCTAGCTCTGGTCCAGGGCATAGTGTGCGTTCCTCTAGTATTTTCCATGTCAAGAATCAGAAAAAGTCAACTTCTGACATTATAAATTCAGTGTCACAATAAAAGCTTCTGAAAGTTCATTTTGATAAGTGAAAGAGCATAGTTCTGAGCACAGGAAAGCAACAGGAAGAGGCACCAATCGAAATGGCGTTCGACGCAGCAGATTTTTGTGGTAGATACGATAGATGTCTCGGGGGCAGTTTGTGTGCACCTTTGCATGTCAAGCAGAATGTGAACTGTTGGAAAATGACTTCAGCTTCTGCTCTGAATCAAGGTCAACACTACTGCTACTGCTGCTTCAGTGGAAAACGCAAACGTGACTGACCATACTGACTTCATCAGCAAAATGTTCTGAGATGTATAGCCTCTAGGCCAGGGGTCTGCCTAAATGTTCTGAGATGTATAGCCTCTAGGCCAGGGGTCTGCCTAAATGTTCTGAGATGTATAGCCTCTAGGCCAGGGGTCTGCCTAAATGTTCTGAGATGTATAGCCTCTAGGCCAGGGGTCTGCCTAAATGTTCTGAGATGTATAGCCTCTAGGCCAGGGGTCTGCAACAGGCTGCCTGCGGCCAAAACAGGCCCGCCAGTGACTTTTCTTTTGGGGGCCACCAAAAGTTTTGTAAAATGTAAAAAATCTAATACAATCTCTTTTTGGCCTTCGTTATGGTTAATTTGTACAAATTATTATCATTATGTTCCTGCCCCCTGAGCATTTGCTTTGTAAAAGAGCTGGAATGTTGTGAATGTTGTGTACCTGAATAGAGCCCCTAGACTACCTGGGGCAGCCAGCGTTCTCACAGATCATAAACTTGAACTTTTATAATGTTAAATTAATAATTATGCTTTGGGCTCTTAAACATGTTTCTCAGGACCATACGTTTCTTACCTACAGTATAAGTTATAGCCTAACCATAGACTCTTACCTAGAAGTTGTCACCCTGGACTGACTGCCTGCGCGATGCATCCCAAATGACACCCTTTACCCTAAATAGTGCCCTTCTTTTGTATGTGCACTAAATAGGGAATATAGTGCCATTTGGGACATGTAGACCTACAATCAAGACACATATATTAACAATAGATGAGGATATGTTGGTGGTTTGGTTTCCCATCAGTGAGAGTAGAGTTGGGATTTCCACTGAACTCCTCCCCACTAGAAAACATACTGCTGGTAAATGACTGCTACAGGTTCAGAAAGTCCCTCTGAGCAGAGCAGCTGGAGGCGGCACGGCATGTTGACTCAATAGCCTTTAAAGTTTAAATTAATTTCCCAAAATGGTGGATCATTAATCTGACTATATCAAATCAAGCTTTATTTATACAGCACATTTCAGACATGCAATGCAATGTGCTTTACAGGAAAAAACAATGAAAAAACAAAGAAAGTAAAAGCTGAAATATTTACTACACAACAAACATAAGATAAAAAACAAAATAATAACAATTAATACTGAACGACTAAAAGAACCATAAGGAAAAGCAGAGCTAAAAATATGTGTTTTAAGATCTCTTAAATATGTCCACAGTTTCAGCCCCCCTCAGGTTCTCTGGCAGGCTGTTCGAGAGGCTGGGGGCATAGTAACTAAAGGCTGCCTCTCCATGCCTCTTGGTCCTGGGTTTGGGATAGTTAAAAGGCCAGTGCCTGAGGACCTGAGGGACCTACTGGGTACATAACTTAAAAGCATGTCTGACATGTGTTGGGGTGCACAATCGTGGAGTGATTTAAAAACCAATAGAAGAATCTTTAAATTAATTCTAAAACTCACAGGCAGCCAGTGCAGAGACTTTAAAACCGGTGTAATGTGTGCTCTCCGCCTGGTCTTGGTCAGTACCCGTGCTGCAGCATTCTGTATGTTTTGCAGTTGACCAATGGCTTTCTTGGGTAGACCAGACAGGAGAGCATTACAGTAGTCAAGCCTGCTTGTAATAAAAGCATGGATGAGTCTCTCTGTATCAGCCTGAGAGAGAAACGTCCACACCTTGGCAATATTCCTCAGGTGGTAAAAAGCTATTTTGGTCAAATTCCTGATGTGTGATTAAAAATTTAGTTCAAAATGTAAAATAACACCTGGGTTTTTTACCTGGTGTTTTATCTTTATTGCCCGTGAATTAAAATGTGCGTCCAGATTCTCCCCCTGAGCTTTGGCTCCAACAATAGGTACCTCGGTCTTGTCTTTATTTAGCTGGAGGAAGTTGTGAGCCATCCAAGTATTTAAATCACTAATACAGTCTAATCATTTATCCATGGAGCTAAAATCCTCTGGTGACATGTAAAGTTGTGTATCGTCTGCACAAACTCATCACATTTAGATGTGGAGGAAAGTTCACAGGTTTGCGGGGGTAGGATTTATCAAGCCATCAATGGTCGAGAAGAGCACTCTCAAATTATTATGATTATTAGTGATCAAGTTAGAAAAATGAACCCGTCTGGCATTTCTAACTGCCTTGTTATACAGTGGGGAAAAAAAGTATTTAATCAGCCACCAATTGTGCAAGTTCTCCCACTTAAAAAGATGAGAGAGGCCTGTAATTTTCATCATAGGTACACGTTAACTATGACAGACAAAATGAGAAATTTTGTTCCAGAAAATCACATTTGTGGGATTTTTAATGAATTTTGCAAATTTGCAAATTATGGTGGAAAATAAGTATTTGGTCAATAACAAAAGTTTCTCAATACTTTGTTATATACCCTTTGTTGGCAATGACACAGGTCAAACGTTTTCTGTAAGTCTTCACAAGGTTTTCACACACTGTTGCTGGTATTTTGGCCCATTCCTCCATGCAGATCTCCTCTAGAGCAGTGATGTTTTGGGGCTGTCGCTGGGCAACACGGACTTTCAACTCCCTCCAAAGATTTTCTATGGGGTTGAGATCTGGAGACTGGCTAGGCCACTCCAGGACCTTGAAATGCTTCTTACGAAGCCACTCCTTCGTTGCCCGGGCGGTGTGTTTGGGATCATTGTCATGCTGAAAGACCCAGCCACGTTTCATCTTCAATGCCCTTGCTGATGGAAGGATGTTTTCACTCAAAATCTCACGATACATGGCCCCATTCATTCTTTCCTTTACACAGATCAGTCGTCCTGGTCCCTTTGCAGAAAAACAGCCCCAAAGCATGATGTTTCCACCCCCATGCTTCACAGTAGGTATGGTGTTCTTTGGATGCAACTCAGCATTCTTTGTCCTCCAAACACGACGAGTTGAGTTTTTACCAAAAAGTTATATTTTGGTTTCATCTGACCATATGACATTCTCCCAGTCCTCTTCTGGATCATCCAAATGCACTACAATAGCAAACTTCAGACGGGCCTGGACATGGCTTAAGCAGGGGGACACGTCTGGCACTGCAGGATTTGAGTCCCTGGCGGCGTAGTGTGTTACTGATGGTAGGCTTTGTTACTTTGGTCCCAGCTCTCTGCAGGTCATTCACTAGGTCCCCCCGTGTGGTTCTGGGATTTTTGCTCACCGTTCTTGTGATCATTTTGACCCCACGGGGTGAGATCTTGCGTGGAGCCCCAGATCGAGGGAGATTATCAGTGGTCTTGTATGTCTTCCATTTCCTAATAATTGCTCCCACAGTTGATTTCTTCAAACCAAGCTGCTTACCTATTGCAGATTCAGTCTTCCCAGCCTGGTGCAGGTCTACAATTTTGTTTCTGGTGTCCTTTGACAGCTTTTTGGTCTTGGCCATAGTGGAGTTTGGAGTGTGACTGTTTGAGGTTGTGGACAGGTGTCTTTTATACTGATAACAAGTTCAAACAGGTGCCATTAATACAGGTAACGAGTGGAGGACAGAGGAGCCTCTTAAAGAAGTTGTTACAGGTCTGTGAGAGCCAGAAATCTTGCTTGTTTGTAGGTGACCAAATACTTATTTTCCACCATAATTTGCAAATAAATTCATAAAAAATCCTACAATGTGATTTTCTGGAAAAAAAATTCTCAATTTGTCTGTCATAGTTGACGTGTACCTATGATGAAAATTACAGGCCTCTCTCATCTTTTTAAGTGGGAGAACTTGCACAATTGGTGGCTGACTAAATACTTTTTTCCCCCACTGTATATGCCAAGTTGCTCTCTCAGAATATCATAATGGACCTGCAACTTTGACTTTCTCCACTTCTGCTCTGTCTTTCTCCAATTTCTCTTTAATTGATTAGTTTCCTCATCCAAGGGGCTCTCTGTCTGGATGTGGCCTTTTTCAACCTAACTGGAGCTATGGCATCCGTGGTTGCCCTTAATTTGCTATGAAAGTTATCAACTAAATCATCACAAGAGGAAGGCAGAATAGGTGGTGGAGTATAGTTCATACACTCAATAAAATCTGTAGCAACTTCAGAGGTAAGACAGCGTTTCTTAATGTGTTCAGTGTTACCCTGTGTTGCTATGGGCAACAAGGTACTAAAACATCCACAGTGGTGATCAGATAAAGCAACATCAACAATATGTCAATAGAAAGCCCCTTGGTAATAACCAGGTCCAGAGTATGGCCGTAGAGGATATGTCAATAGAAAGCCCCTTGGTAATAACCAGGTCCAGAGTATGGCTGTGGTTATGGGTGGGCCCAGTAACATGTTGGATAAAGTCCATAGAGCTCAACAGATTCAGAAATTCAATGGCCTTGGAGTCAGTCTCTTTGTCAACATGAATATTAAAATCACCCAACACCATGATTTTATCTTAGTTCTCAAGGACAATAGTTCAGAGAAATCAGTAAAGAATGTGGGGCAGTGCTTTTGTGGCCTATACAGGGTTATGGCCAGCTGTCACGGATGCCGCCGAGGCTGCTCCTCCTCCTTGCTCGGGCAGGCTTCGGCGTTCGTCGTCCCCGGAGTACTAGCTAATACCGCTTGATGTTTTCGATGTTTGTTTTGTCATGTCTAGTTGGTGCACCTGTCTCGTATTCTGTATTGATTATGTCACCTATAAGTTCCCCTGTGTTATGTTTGCATTTGTGTGTTATTGTCCTCTTGTCTTGAATGTATAGGTTCGGTACCTATTCGTGTTGTTTTACGCACTCGCGTATTTGTTTCGCCTCTTGTGTTTTTGAGGTCGTTTATTTGTGTGTACCTATAGAGGTGATTAGTAAAGTCGGCTTGACTTCACCACCGCATCCACATCAGCACTCTTGACACCAGCACTAGTGGCTGACATTTTAAACAGTAAGAGAGGCACTACAGTCTGAAGACAGCCATGTTTCAGTGATAGAGTATGAAAAGCTGTGTTTCAGTGAGAAACATGCAATCAACTTTGCGCTCAGTAATGAGGTCATTCATAAGAAAGGTTTTACTAGTGATTGCTCTAACATTTAAAAGCGCCATATTCAATGAGGGTGGACCACTCTGCCCCGAGGTAACCAATGGAATACCAACCAAATTATTAACGTTACAACCACGTTTTCTGACAGTCTTCACTCTATCAGAATGGTAGGAGATAACAGTCTGTAGAAACTCACTAGAAGGAGGAGTTAGAGGAACATAAATCAGGTTACTCACAATAACCACAGCCCCAGTATTAACCTATATGTGTCCTGTCTGAAGTGTGTCCTGTATTATGTGTCCTGTCTGAAGTGTGTCCTGTATTATGTGTCCTGTCTGAAGTGTGTCCTGTATTATGTGTCCTGTCTGAAGTGTGTCCTGTATTATGTGTCCTGTCTGAAGTGTGTCCTGTATTATGTGTCCTGTCTGAAGTGTGTCCTGTATTATGTGTCCTGTCTGAAGTGTGTCCTGTATTATGTGTCCTGTCTGAAGTGTGTCCTGTATTATGTGTCCTGTCTGAAGTATGTCCTGAGATATGTGTCCTGTCTGAAGTATGTCCTGTATTACAGTGAGGGAAAAAAGTATTTGATCCCCTGCTGATTTTGTACGTTTGCCCAATTTATAACATTTTTGACATGCGTTTTTCTGGATTATTTTATTGTTATTCTGTCTCTCACTGCTCAAATAAACCTACCATTAAAATTATAGACTGATCATGTCTTTGTCAGTGGGCAAATGTACAAAATCAGTAGGGGCAATGCAAATAGTCTGGGTATACAGACATTAGATGTTCAGGAGTCTTATGGCTTGGGGGTAGAAGCTGTTAAGAAGCCTCTTGGACCTAGACTTGGTGCTCCGGTACCGCTTGCTGTGCGATAGCAGAGAGAACAGTCTATGACAAGGGTGGCTGGAGTCTTTGACAATTTTTAGGGCTGTAAGTTACCTGTGATGTTGATTTTTGGCAGGCTGTGTGTTGCTGTAAGTTACCTGTGATGTTGATTTTTGGCAGGCTGTGTGTTGCTGTAAGTTACCTGTGATGTTGATTTTTGGCAGGCTGTGTGTTGCTGTAAGTTACCTGTGATGTTGATTTTTGGCAGGCTGTGTGTTGCTGTAAGTTACCTGTGATGTTGATTTTTGGCAGGCTGTGTGTTGCTGTAAGTTACCTGTGATGTTGATTTTGACAGGCTGTGTGTTGCTGGGACTTGACAGGAGCTGATCCACAGTGGCAGAGACAGAATGATGCTGCCCACTCCCTGCTACTCAACCACAGCTACTAACAGGTAGGCCTGTATGCTATGTCCCACTATAGGGCATTTCCATGTAAAAGGACCCATGAACACCACCATGTGACGTTCATAGGAGCATGTCAAATTGGGTGTCAAATGAAAGCTAAGAGTCTACATTGTTTTCCTGAAATGAAGACACCATTTTCCATCCTAGAAATTTGGAATAAGCAAAAGTCTTTAATTTCTGGTCAAACAGATGGAGAAGCGGTCTTAGAAAACATCTACCAGGAAAAAGTCTTAAAAGGTATCAGAAACACAATAATATTGAGGTAAAGACCCCTGCCAACTAATTTGTAGAACTGATTTGACTTCTGTAAGTTTGAGAAACACTGCCTTGTGCCTTGTAACCAAAAACCAGGGGCGCAACTTTGGTTTTAGAAGTAGGGGGGGGGCATAATTATATATATATTTTTTATCCAGTCAGATAAACACTCCAAACAGCCTACCCGACCACTGGGAGGCGTCCGCATGGTCCTAAAGCACACCGTTGCCTCGTTTTGTATCACATTCCAATAATAAAACTGGGGGGGACAAAAATGCCATTTCAGAATGTGGGGGGGACATGTCCCCCCGTCCCCAGTGAAAGTTGCGCCCCTGCCAAAAACCCACATACTGTATCTTGAAGATATTTTCTAATTTCTCTCCCTCATGAAAAGGAAGGATAATGAAAGTTCACAGAAATAACAAGGTAGATTTACCAATTAGTTATAGTATTTTTACTGATATCAAGTTTGATATCAGTGCTGTTACTAAATTGGTAACAGAATTACGTTCTGCCAAATTCTCTAAAACGACGTTGGAGGTGGCTTATGGTAGATAAATGAACATTAAATTCTCTGGCAACCGCTCTGGTGGACATTCCTGCAGTCAGGATGCCAATTGCACACTCCCTCAACTTGAGACATCTGTGGCATTGTGTTGTGTGACAAAACTGCACATTTTAGAGTGGCCTTTTATTGTCCCCAGCACAAGGTGTAATGATCATGCTGTTTAATCAGCTTCTTGATATGCCACACCTGTCAGGTGGATGGATTATCTTGGCAAAAGAGAAATGCTCGCTAACAGGGAGAGAGATACGCTTTTTGTGTGTATGGAAATTGTCTGGGATCTTTTATTTCAGCTCATGAAACACTTTACATATTGTGGTTATATTTTTGTTCAGTGTAGATCGTTTTAAGATTGTTCTATAGATCAGTTAGGGTGTATGTAAGCTACAATATGAGGTGCTAATCCTAGCATGAAAGTGCATCCTTGTAGCTGTGTGGACTTAGTTTTCTTTTTCAATCCTTGGGGTAAATTGAGCCATTAGCCAAGTTGAGCCATTAGCCAAGTTGAGCCCCATTCAAATGATGATTACATAGTATTTTTGCAATGTGTCATGCATATGAACTCAAGATTTGTTACAGAGCAGACCTCATCCTGCCCCGTGTATACAAACGTAAAACAAGCAGGGTCCTCGATGGTTCTTCAGGGAACAGGAAGTGATAGAAGGAAGAAGAATATTAGAGCAGCAGCAAGGGATGAACAAATAGACTGAAGAGGAACTGACAGAAAGGACAGGAACATGGACCTGTGTGGAAGAGAGGCTATGATAGAGGAGCAGAGGCAACATGTACCTGTGTGAAAGAGAGGCTACGATAGAGGAGCAGAGGCAACATGTACCTGTGTGAAAGAGAGGCTACGATAGAGGAGCAGAGGCAACATGTACCTGTGTGAAAGAGAGGCTACGATAGAGGAGCAGAGGCACCATGTACCTGTGTGGAAGAGAGGCTACGATAGAGGAGCAGAGGCAACATGTACCTGTGTGAAAGAGAGGCTACGATAGAGGAGCAGAGGCACCATGT
The DNA here is from genome assembly GCF_020615455.1 of Coregonus clupeaformis. Lineage (NCBI taxonomy): Eukaryota > Metazoa > Chordata > Actinopteri > Salmoniformes > Salmonidae > Coregonus > Coregonus clupeaformis. The sequence continues at coordinate 268,876 of NW_025533750.1, read as the reverse complement.
ACCTGTGTGGAAGAGAGGCTATGATAGAGTAGCAGAGGCACCATGTACCTGTGTGGAAGAGAGGCTATGATAGAGGAGCAGAGGCAACATGTACCTGTGTGAAAGAGAGGCTACGATAGAGGAGCAGAGGCACCATGTACCTGTGTGGAAGAGAGGCTATGATAGAGTAGCAGAGGCACCATGTACCTGTGTGGAAGAGAGGCTATGATAGAGGAGCAGAGGCACCATGTACCTGTGTGGAAGAGAGGCTATGATAGAGGAGCAGAGGCAACATGTACCTGTGTGGAAGAGAGGCTATGATAGAGGAGCAGAGGCACCATGTACCTGTGTGGAAGAGAGGCTATGATAGAGGAGCAGAGGCAACATGTACCTGTGTGGAAGAGAGGCTATGATAGAGGAGCAGAGGCAACATGTACCTGTGTGGAAGAGAGGCTACGATAGAGGAGCAGAGGCACCATGTACCTGTGTGAAAGAGAGGCTACGATAGAGGAGCAGAGGCACCATGTACCTGTGTGAAAGAGAGGCTATGATAGAGGAGCAGAGGCACCATGTACCTGTGTGGAAGAGAGGCTACGATAGAGTAGCAGAGGCACCATGTACCTGTGTGAAAGAGAGGCTATGATAGAGGAGCAGAGGCACCATGTACCTGTGTGAAAGAGAGGCTATGATAGAGGAGCAGAGGCACCATGTACCTGTGTGGAAGAGAGGCTACGATAGAGTAGCAGAGGCACCATGTACCTGTGTGGAAGAGAGGCTACGATAGAGTAGCAGAGGCACCATGTACCTGTGTGGAAGAGAGGCTACGATAGAGTAGCAGAGGCACCATGTACCTGTGTGGAAGAGAGGCTACGATAGAGTAGCAGAGGCACCATGTACCTGTGTGGAAGAGAGGCTACGATAGAGTAGCAGAGGCACCATGTACCTGTGTGGAAGAGAGGCTACGATAGAGTAGCAGAGGCACCATGTACCTGTGTGGAAGAGAGGCTACGATAGAGTAGCAGAGGCACCATGTACCTGTGTGGAAGAGAGGCTACGATAGAGTAGCAGAGGCACCATGTACCTGTGTGGAAGAGAGGCTACGATAGAGTAGCAGAGGCACACAAGGTCTTATCTGATGACATGGAGTCTGAGCTTGATAAACATATCAAGAATCTCAAGGACCAGTTTCATGGGCTTAGTCAAATTAAGAGAACTTGCCTCCGAACATCGAAACAACATCCCTGTCCCAGACAATTGGTCAAGCTACCTGGGGCGGCAGGTAGCTTAGTGGTTAAGAGCGTTGTGCCAGTAACCGAAAGGTCGCTGGTTCTTATCCCTGAGCCGACTAGGTGAAAAATCTGTCGATGTGCCCTTGAGCAAGGCACTTAACCCTAATAGCTCCTGTAAGTCGCTCTGGATAAGAGCGTCTGCTAAATGAAAGGGGAAGTGATATTGAACAGGGAGATCTACATCTGAATGTACTGTAGATACCACACCCCCAGCCGATGAATTACACTTTGACCTTAATCATAAATAAACTGGGCCGGAAAAGAGTTATGAAAATTCTATGGAAATCATACTGGAAAATGGTGAACTTGAACATAAGAAGAATTGTGTATTAGATAAGTAAAGGGGAATGATTTTGCTAACCTGTTTTCAGGAAACAATATAATAATAATAATATGCCATTTAGCAGACGCTTTTATTCAAAGCGACTTACAGTCATGCGTGCATACATTCTTTTCTTTTTTTTTGTGTATGGGTGGTCCCGGGGATCGAACCCACTACCTTGGCGTTACAAGCGCCGTGCTCTACCAGCTGAGCTACAGAGGACCAATATAGCATCTGTGTTTGATGATGACTTCTTAAATGATACTTGTAACTTAAAGAATTGGATGGGAATTGAGATGAATAGGGCTGGATACACCTCAAACTCATTCCTGAATGAAACATTGACTATGGAGGAAGTTCGGAAGGCAAAAACAAAAGCACCAGGAATACAGGAGCTTCCAAATGAAGTCTGAAAGTCTCCTCTATTCTGTCTGTTTCACCCCGTCAACTTGGTACAGATCCATCATTAAACCCAAAGTCATCAAAGAATGATCCAGGGTCCCATTAAATGACAGAGGCATCAGCCTTATTAGCAGTCTGCAGTTATACTCTGGCATCAGCCTTATTAGCAGTCTGCAGTTATACTCTGGTATCAGCCTTGTTAGCAGTCTGCAGTTATACTCTGGCATCAGCCTTATTAGCAGTCTGCAGTTATAGTCTGGCATCAGCCTTATTAGCAGTCTGCAGTTATAGTCTGGCATCAGCCTTATTAGCACAGTCTACAAGTTGTACTCTGGTATCTTAAACAACAGGTTGACTCAGTATTTGGAAATGTCAGGTTTCCTTGTAGACGAGCAGAACGGGTTTTGTTAAAACACGGCTGGTGTCGTGGAAATGACCACCATGGACACTCGAAGTCAATATTAAATGAATCATTCTTTATTAACAGCAAGCTGGAGAGGTCACAGTCAAACTTGGATGCATAAAGTACCCGTCTGAAGTGAGCTGCACTGGGGCAGTCCCTTATATACTGCTTACATAGGCATGGTTCATAGGGCTGGTTCCTGCATGTGACCTTAAAAGGTCTGAGGAGGGGGTCATGACCTTCTCCCCCTCATGTCTCTACCCTGCACCTACAGGAACCAATAATTATATGAGACAAGATGTACAATTCAAGGCTGTCTCCAGACTATACATTTTTCCTCCACATTCCCTACTTTTATCACTTCTATGATAATAATTGTTAAAAATGTATGAGATAGACACTTTCAAACCATTCTGGGTTATACAATCTAATTAGTATGGTGATACTATCATCATAATAAAGGTTATACTTCTATTAACGGGTCGGTAGTCATTTAGGCTGGTTATCTTAGTGTCCTTGGGCACGGGGACTATGGTGGTCTGCTTGAAACATGTTGGTATTACAGACTCAGTCAGGGACATGTTGAAAATGTCGGTGAAGACACTTGCCAGTTGGTCAGCACATGCTCGGAGTACACGTCCTTGTAATCCGTCTGGCCCTGCGGCCTGGTGAATGTTGACCTGCTTAAAAGTCTTACTCACATCGGCTACGGAGAGCGTGATCACATAGTCATCCGGAACAGCTGGTGCTCTCATGCATGCTTCAGTGTTGCTTGCCTCAAAGCGAGCATAGAAGGGGTTTAGCTCGTCTGGAAGTCTTGTGTCACTGGGCAGCTCGTGGCTGTGCTTCCCTTTGTAGTCTGTAATAGTTTTCATGCCCTGCCACATCTGACGAGCGTCAGAGCTGGTGTAGTAGGATTCAATCTTAGTCCTGTATTGACTCTTTGCCTGTTTGATTGTTCGTCTGAGGGCATAGTGGGATTTCTTATAAGCGTCTGGGTTAGAGTCCCGCTCCTTGAAAGCGGAAGCTCTACCCTTTAGCTCAGTGCGGATGTTTCCTGTAATCCATGGCTTCTGGTTGGGGTATGTACGTACGGTCACTGTGGGGACGACGTCATCGATGCACTTATTGATGAAGCCAGTGACTGATGTGGTGTACTCCTCAATGCTATCTGAAGAATCCCGGAACATGTTCCAGTCTGTGCCAGCAAAACAGTCCTGTAGCTTAGCATCTGCGTCATCTGACCACCTTTTTATTAACGGAGTCACTGGTGCTTCCTGCTTTAGTTTTTGCTTATAAGCAGGAATCAGGAGGATAGAGTTATGGTCAGATTTGCCAAATAGAGGGCGAGGGAGAGCTTTGTATGCGTCTCTGTGTGTGGAGTAAAGGTGGTCTAGAGTTTTTTTCCTTCTGGTTGCACATTTAACATGCTGGTAGAAATTAGGTAGAACGGATTTAAGTTTCCCTGCATTAAAGTCCCCGGCCACTAGGAGCACTGCCTCTGGATGAGCGTTTTCCTGTTTAGTTATGGCCTTATACAGCTCATTGAGTGCAATCTTAATGCCAGCATTGGTTTGTGGTGGTAAATAGACAGCTATGAAAAATATAGATGAAAACTCTCTTGGTAAATAGTGTGGTCTACAGCTTATCATAAGGTACTCTACCTCAGGCGAGCAAAACCTCGAGACTTCCTTAATATTTGATTTTGTGCACCAGCTGTTGTTTACAAATATACACAGACCGCCACCCCTTGTCTTACCGGAGTCAGCCGTTCTATCCTGCCGATGTAGCGTATAGCCCGCTAGCTGTATGTTGTCCATGTCGTCGTTCAGCCACGACTCGGTGAAACATAAGATATTACAGTTTTTAATGTCCCGTTGGTAGGATAACCGTAATCGTAGGTCATCTAATTTATTTTCCAATGATTGAAGATTGGCTAATAGGATTGATGGAAGAGGCAGTTTACTCGCTCGCCGTCGGATCCTTACAAGGCACCCCGACCTACGTCCACGATATCTCCGTCTCTTTCTCCTGTGAATGACGGGGATTTGGGCCTTGTCGGGTGTCTGTAGGATATCCTTCGCGGCCGCCTCGTTGAAGAAAAAATCTTTGTCCAATACGAGGTGAGTAATCGCTGTCCTGATATCGAGAAGCTCTTTTTGGTTATAAGAGACGATGGCAGAAACATTATGTACAGAATAAATTACAAATAACGCGAAAAAACACACATAATAGTACAATTGGTTAGAGGGCTGTAAAACGGCAGCCATCTTCTCCGGCGCCAATATGTGTCAAATCCAGACTGTATGACAAATGATTACTTCTACCAATATTCTTAATACTCATTTCTAAGACAAATGTCAAAGAGAATAACAAGACTCTGGTGGAACCATTTTTTCAAATTGGCTTATAGTCCCCCATCATATCACCGCAGAGTTACAGGGTCAGGGAGTCAGAGGGCTAATCCTTAGGGAGACATCCCGACCATCCAGAAGACCCAATCTGGTGAGATTTGTATTGAAGCAAGACAAAAACAAAACAACAACAGCAAAACACTTCCTTTTATAGGCTGGCATGTGAATAAAACAATTTCCATATTTACCAAAGGGCCCCAGGGGACTGGTAATTCCCCCTTTGGACACATGACTCACATCGTGATTCATGCGTCCAAAAAAAACAACAACACTACTGCCAGTTAATTACAAAATGTGAATAACAAATCAAATTAAAATTACAACTCTTAATAACTCCATAAGGAAATAATTGTATCCCATAAGGTAATAGTAAAATAGACTAGAGCCTTACTTAATTTGGGAGCTCCCTTAACAGCTGGATCCGGGTACCTTTATACTGTATAGTACACAGTCTCAATAACTACTCTCCTAAGGCACCTGCCTCAGGAAGCCTTTCAAAGGGAGAGATACAGAACCATTGGTAAACATGTCAAAAGAAACTTGGTAGCGGACATTCCATCAGTCCTGGAAGAAAGAAAATAAACATGTACTTAGATTTCACTATGCTATTTTAATCAGTCCTAAAAATTCTTAATCTTAATCGTGCTTACTGCATCTTGGGCAGGAAATCTTGATAAAACCCTGCGTATACAGAATCATACGTCAGACACATCAGATGATACAGTGTCCTGTCAAGCGGAATAGGCACCTTCTAAAGTAAACAATCCCAGAGACCCTTTCTTGCAATCTTATCATTTTTACCTGTTGCATTGACATATGTCCTTGTGACATCAACTAGTTAAAATATGTAACCAGTTGTTTAACAAATCTGATAGGACTTTCAAAAAGTTGGTGCTGGCTTATCAGCTCAATATTCGGTACTAAAAACATTTACTTGGATCTACTTCAATTCTGAACACAGTTCCACTTAACGGAAACAGATTATTGTTTTAGATTACATTAGCTCCTTGCTTAAATCACTGGTGCTACCTTAACTATAGAATTGAGTAATAATAATTGGAAATTGTCAAAAATGTATCTTATTCAATTATTCATACCTCTGTCCCAAATGTCCCACTGTGTCCCTTACAGCCTGTTTGAGTTCAGAGAGTACTGGCGGCCTATCTATTTGTCCTCAGGAAGCTTATCTCTAACCCAAACACCAGATGGCAGCCTAATATAATGTCCCTCTGTTCGTCATGTGACCTTGTATAGAAACCTCAGCATCTTCAAATTACTAAAATACTGCATTATTAGAGTGCTATCTGAAAGCAACTAATATCGCCATTCATTTTATTACTTTCGCTAGTCTCCATATCTGTTTCCCTCAACTAGGACTCTCCCTTCTTCCTAATAGGAAGACCTTCTCAATCACTACTGCTAATACACATGGATCTCAAACAATGTTCTGCTTTTACCCCTATTGTAAGGTTTAAAAACAAAACATACATGATGTAATTGTAACGCCAAGGTAGTGGGTTCGATCCCCGGGACCACCCATACACAAAAAATTTATGCACGCATGACTGTAAGTCGCTTTGGATAAAAGCGTCTGCTAAATGGCATATTATTATTTATTTTATTATTATGATAACCTTTTCCATATTGGAAGGCATTGTTTTAATTTTAGTCTACCCTAATAATGTTACTCTATATATTTATTACCAATTTCTGTTGGATATTCACTTTCTGCTTCACACTTATTAAATGTCTAATATTTTAAGATTAACATGTAATGTGGCGATTTTATAAAATACATCGGCCAATTCAGAAGGAAAAATATCAACTTTCTGGGATCAACATGTATTAAAACTGGGCTGGCACTGACTATCAGTCCCCTGTAGATGGCGTGCTCTGTCCATAATAAGTCTCTATCGAGCAAGTTAAACTCTAGTAACCCATTATACATTCATACATTGGTGCTTTATCAAATTTAGTAACCCAATATACTATTCATTTCTCTTAATACTTTTTACACCACTTACATACGTCTACATGGGCAAGTTGTATATTATTATTATTTTTCCCCTTGTTACTTCATCAAAGCTTTCGACTCTGTCAACCACCGCATTCTTATTGGCAGACTAAATAGCCTTGGTTTCTCAAATGACTGCCTCGCCTGGTTCACCAACTACTTCTCAGATAGAGTTCAATGTGTCAAATCGGAGGGCCTGTTGTCTGGACCTATGGCAGTCTCTATGGGGGTGCCACAGGGTTCAATTCTTGGGCCGACTCTTTTCTCCGTGTATATCAATGATGTCGCTCTTGCTGCTGGTGACTCTCAGATCCACCTCTACGCAGACGACACCATTTTGTATACATCTGGCCCTTCATTGGACACTGTGTTAACAAACCTCCAAACGAGCTTCAATGCCATACAACACTCCTTCAGTAGCCTCCAACTGCTCTTAAACACTAGTAAAACTAAATGCATGCTCTTCAACCGAACGCTGCTTGCACCCGCCCACCCGACTAGAATCACTACTCTCGACGGGTCTGACCTAGAGGATGTGGACAACTACAAATACCTAGGTGTCTGGTTAGACTGTAAACTCTCCTTCCAGACTCACATTAAGAATCTCCAATCCAAAGTTAAATCTAGAATCGGTTTCCTATTTCGCAACAAAGCCTCCTTCACTCATGCTGCCAAACATGCCCCCGTAAAACTGACTATCCTACCGATCCTTGACTTCGGCGATGTAATTTACAAAATAGCCTCCAACACTCTACTCAGCAAATTGGATGTAGTCTATCACAGTGCCATCCGTTTTGTCTCCAAAGCCCCATATACTACCCACCACTGTGACCTGTACGCTCTTGTTGGCTGGTCCTCACTACATATTCGTTGCCAAACCCACTGGCTCCAGGCCATCTATAAATCCCTTCTAGGCAAATCCCCGCCTTATCTTTGCTCATTGGTCACCATAGCAACACCCACCCATAGTTTGCGCTCCAGCAGGTATATCTCACTGGTCATCCCCAAAGCCAACACCTCCTTTGGCCGCCATTCCTTCCAGTTCTCTGCTGCCAATGACTGGAACAAATTGCAAAAATCTCTGAAGCTGGAGACACTTATCTCCCTCACTAACTTTAAGCATCAGTTGTCAGAGCACCTTACCGATCACTGCACCTGTACACAGCCCATCTGAAATTAGCCCACCCAACTACCTCATCCCTATATTGTTATTTATTTTGCTCTTTTGCACCCCAGTATCTCTATTTGCACATCATCTCTTGCACATCTATCATTCCAGTGTTAATACTAATTGTAATTCTTTTGCACTATAGCCTATTTATTGCCTTACCTCCATAACTTGCTACATTTGCACACACTGTATATATATTTTCTGCTGTATTTTTGACTTTATGTTTTGTTTTACCCCATATGTAACTCTGTGTTGTTGTTTTTATCGCACTGCTTTGCTTTATCTTGGCCAGGTCGCAGTTGTAAATGAGAACTTGTTCTCAACTGGCGTACCTGGTTAAATAAAGGTGAAATAAAAAATTTATAAAATTTTATAAAATAAAATCTCTAGTAACCCATTATACACAGAATCCTCCTTTACACTAGTGTTCTATTCATACAGGGGTTTAAATATTTACACTAGTGTTCTATTTTACAGCATATTTGGGAATAGTACTTTCTCCTTTCATGTCTCACATACAGAATCCCTATATAATTAGTTCTTGCCGCGACTTCCTAAACATATAAAACACCCCGTGCTCAATAACACCTCGTAGTCCCAGATTACGATGGCCGGTGGTGGACGGAACCCCTAGATAACGTTATAGATTGACACACTCAGCTCACACAGAACTGGTTTGGGGATTCATTCAGACACGCACCTCTTTCACACCGAAACTAGTCCCCTGACAGCTCTCATTCACTCCTTACTTAATAGTAATAATAATACTAATTTCAATCCTCTTATTATCCAAATTTCAATCAGCTTATTGTCCAAATTTCAGTCGTCTTTTCCACACTCACACAACTCTCACATCCATTCACGGTACTAAACTATTCCCAAACAGTACAGACCACGTAGACTTTTCTATTCCCAAACTCAGTAATCTGCCTTTTTACTCTCTGTGCATCTTCAACGGTTCTCTTGTCATTACTTCCTTTTGTATTTTGATTTGTTGAACACTTTTTGGTTACTACATGATTCCATATGTGTTATTTCATAGTTTTGATGTCTTCACTATCATTCTACAATGTAGAAAATAGTAAAATTAAAGAAAAACCCTTGAATGAGTAGGTGTTCTAAAACTTGTAGGTGACCAAATACTTATTTTCCACCATAATTAGCAAATAAATTCATTAAAAATCCTACAATGTGATTTTCTGGATTTTTTTCTTCTCCATTTTGTCTGTCATAGTTGACGTGTACCTATGATGAATATTACAGGCCTCTCTCATCTTTTTAAGTGGGAGAACTTGCACAATTGGTGGCTGACTAAATACTTTTTTTCCCCACTGTATTGGTAGATGGGTAAAAATAAAAGCAGACATTGAATATCCCTTTGAGCATGGTGAAGTTATTAGTTACACGTTGGATGGTGTATCAATACACCCAGTCACTACAAAGATACAGGCGTCCTTCCTAACTCAGTTGCCGGAGAGGAAGGAAACCGCTCAGGGATTTCATCATTAGGCCAATGGTGACTTTAAAACCGTTACAGAGTTTAATGGCTGTGATAGGAGAAAACTGAGGATGGATCAACAACATTGTAGTTACTCCACAATACTAACCTAATTGATAGTGAAAAGAAGGAAGCCTGTACAGAATAAAAAATATTCCAAAACATGCAACAAGGCACTAAAGGAATACTGCATGAAATGTGGGAAAGCAATTAACTTTTAGTCCTGAATACAAAGTGTTATGTTTGGGGCAAATCCAATATAACACATTACTGAGTACAACTCTCCATATTTTCAAGCACAGTGGTGGCTGCATCATGTTATGGGTATGCTTGTAATCATTAAGGACTACTGAGTTTTTCAGGATAAAAAAAAAACGGAATGGAGCTACGCACAGGCAAAATCCTAGAGGAAAACCTGGTTCAGTCTGCTTTCCAACAGACACTGGGAGATTAATTCTCCTTTCAGCAGGACAATAACCTAAAACACAAGGCCAAATCTACACTGGAGTTGGTTACCAAGAAGACAGTGAATGTTCCTGAGTGGCCGAGTTACAGTTTTGACTTAAATCGGCTTGATAATCTATGGCAAGACCTGAAAATGGCTGTCTAGCAATGATCAACAACCAATTAGACAAAGCTTGAAGAATTTTGAAAAGAGTAATGGGCAAGTGTTTCACAATCCATGTGTGGAAAGCTCTTAGAGACTTACCCAGAAAGACTCACAGCTGTAATCGCTGCCAAAGGTGATTCTAACATGTATTGACTCAGGGGGTTGAATTGTGTTTTATTAATTTTTTTTACAAATATTCAAATTTTTCATTCACTTTGACAGAGTATTTTGTGTAGATCGTTGATAAAAAATGACAATTAAATCTATTTTAATCCCACTTTGTAAAAGTCAAGGGATGTGAATACTTTCTGAAGGCACAATACATGATGTAACTGAAGCCAGTCCTCTGTCCCAGGCCTAACCCTAACCTCTGACCCCTAACTGACCTCTGTCCCAGTAGGCGTGTCACCCAGCTGATCTGCTGCCGTAGAGAGTTCCAGAACACTCCAGAGGAGGACGACGAGACCTCTACCACCCGCCCTGATCTCCACCCTGATCTCCACCCCGATCTCCACCCCGACCTCCACCTCCACCGTGACCCCCCCAGCTCCATGGCTGGCTCCCCCCTCAGCAGTCGGAGGGCTATGGGGGACCTGGCAGGGCCCAGCTACACCCTGTATCAGCCTCCTGTAGGCCTCCCAGCCGGGTACAGCCAGCCTACCCCGTTCCCCAGTCAGGCTTATGGCTCCTGGCTTCACCCCAGCTACACCAGCGTCTGGTCTGGCCCTGGACCTGCTTACCCCAGCAGCCTGCCCTCCTGCCTCACCCCCCCAGACTACCCCAGCTACCCAGGGGAGAGCTGCTACTCCCAGGGAAGGTCCCTGTCCCTCCCCCCCCTACCGGGCCGATACAGCCCTACTATGACCAGCCTGGAGCAGCCCCAGTCCCTTCACTCCATCCCACCGTCAGCAGGCCTCTACCACAACACTCTGACCCCAAACTACTGCTGCACCCAGTGCCCTGTGGAGGGCGTCAACATTGGCCCCTACCACAGCCCCCGGCCCGTCGCTGGTTACCGCCTACCCTACAGGCCCATGTGTGAGTACTAGTCTGCGTCCCAAATAGCACCCTATTCCCTTTATAGTGCACTACTTTAGACCAGGGTGGCACCATATTCCCTTTATAGTGCACTACTTTAGACCAGGGTGGCACCATATTCCCTTTATAGTGCACTACTTTTGACCAGAGCAAAGTGAATAGGGTGCCATTTGGGAAGCAGACTTAACTGTTGTCTAATGAGAAGAAGCTGGGAAAGGGTTAATAATGACTTCTAATTCTGTTCAGTGGCTTATTTGTAGTTATTTTAGTCGACAACACAATACTATGGTGGACAAAGTTGTAATGGTTTTATGTTACTGACGAGGCTCATTCGTATCCCTGACATAAAGCCTGTTGTATCTAATCTGATGAGGCTCATTCGTATCCCTGACATAAAGCCTGTTGTATCTAATCTGACAAGGCTCATTCGTATCCCTGACATAAAGCCTGTTGTATCTAATCTGACAAGGCTCATTCGTATCCCTGACATAAAGCCTGTTGTATCTAATCTGATGAGGCTCATTCGTATCCCTGACATAAAGCCTGTTGTATCTAATCTGACAAGGCTCATTCGTATCCCTGACATAAAGCCTGTTGTATCTAATCTGACAAGGCTCATTCGTATCCCCTGACATAAAGCCTGTTGTATCTAATCTGACAAGGCTCATTCGTATCCCCTGACATAAAGCCTGTTGTATCTAATCTGACAAGGCTCATTCGTATCCCTGACATAAAGCCTGTTGTATCTAATCTGACAAGGCTCATTCGTATCCCTGACATAAAGCCTGTTGTATCTAATCTGATGAGGCTCATTCGTATCCCTGATATAAAGCCTGTTGTATCTAATCTGACAAGGCTCATTCGTATCCCTGACATAAAGCCTGTTGTATCTAATCTGACAAGGCTCATTCGTATCCCTGACATAAAGCCTGTTGTATCTAATCTGACAAGGCTCATTCGTATCCCTGACATAAAGCCTGTTGTATCTAATCTGACAAGGCTCATTCGTATCCCTGACATAAAGCCTGTTGTATCTAATCTGATGAGGCTCATTCGTATCCCTGACATAAAGCCTGTTGTATCTAATCTGATGAGGCTCATTCGTATCCCTGACATAAAGCCTGTTGTATCTAATCTGACAAGGCTCATTCGTATCCCTGACATAAAGCCTGTTGTATCTAATCTGACAAGGCTCATTCTTATCCCTGACATAAAGCCTGTTGTATCTAATCTGACAAGGCTCATTCGTATCCCTGACATAAAGCCTGTTGTATCTAATCTGATAAGGCTCATTCGTATCCCTGACATAAAGCCTGTTGTATCTAATCTGATGAGGCTCATTCGTATCCCCTGACATAAAGCCTGTTGTATCTAATCTGACAAGGCTCATTCGTATCCCCTGACATAAAGCCTGTTGTATCTAATCTGACAAGGCTCATTCGTATCCCTGACATAAAGCCTGTTGTATCTAATCTGACAAGGCTCATTCGTATCCCTGACATAAAGCCTGTTGTATCTAATCTGACAAGGCTCATTCGTATCCCTGACATAAAGCCTGTTGTATCTAATCTGATGAGGCTCATTCGTATCCCTGATATAAAGCCTGTTGTATCTAATCTGACAAGGCTCATTCGTATCCCCTGACATAAAGCCTGTTGTATCTAATCTGACAAGGCTCATTCGTATCCCCTGACATAAAGCCTGTTGTATCTAATCTGACAAGGCTCATTCGTATCCCTGACATAAAGCCTGTTGTATCTAATCTGACAAGGCTCATTCGTATCCCTGACATAAAGCCTGTTGTATCTAATCTGATGAGGCTCATTCGTATCCCTGACATAAAGCCTGTTGTATCTAATCTGACAAGGCTCATTCGTATCCCTGACATAAAGCCTGTTGTATCTAATCTGATGAGGCTCATTCGTATCCCTGACATAAAGCCTGTTGTATCTAATCTGACAAGGCTCATTCGTATCCCTGACATAAAGCCTGTTGTATCTAATCTGACAAGGCTCATTCGTATCCCTGACATAAAGCCTGTTGTATCTAATCTGACAAGGCTCATTCGTATCCCTGACATAAAGCCTGTTGTATCTAATCTGACGAGGCTCATTCATATCCCTGACATAAATCTTGTTGCATCTAATCTGGCATGTCATGGCAAGGCAGTTCAATTACCAGATTAAATGCTAAAATTATTCAATTTTATTTGAGTAGGGACAGATGCAATAACATTGACACATTGCAATTTACAACAGTAAAATGCATTGCAACATAGCACGCTATCTTGCACAAATGTACAGTCCTCAGATAGAAAGACAGCAACATGACAATCCAGAAAATAAACTGAACAAATTAAATAAATACACATAGTGAGTGTACATAACATTATTAACACAGTCATTCTGGTTACCACACCTTAACTAACTAAGCTGACATTTCTGTACCGTCCATGCCTATGGATAAATGACTATTAGGGTACTTGTCTTAGGTATCCTCATTTGGCGACCCTACTTCAATAGTGTGTTGCTTAATGCACTCGTATAAATTGCAGATTACTTACACTGAGTGTATAAAACATTAAGAATACCTTCCTAATATTGAGTTTTGCCCTCAGAACAGCCTCAATTCGTCGGGGCATGGGGACTCTACAAGGTGTCGAAAGCGTTCCGCAGGGATGCTGGCCCATGTTGACTCCAATGCTTCCCACAGTTGTGTCAAGTTGCCTGGATGTTCTTTCAAAACTAAACTAATTATGTTTCCTTAGCACATGGCAGTGATGGTGCCTTATCAGTGATGGTGCCTTATCAGTGATGGTGCCTTATCGGTGATGGTGCCTTATCAGTGATGGTGCCTTATCAGTGATGGTGCCTTATCAGTGATGGTGCCTTATCAGTGATGGTGCCTTATCGGTGATGGTGCCTTATCGGTGATGGTGCCTTATCGGTGATGGTGCCTTATCGGTGATGGTGCCTTATCGGTGATGGTGCCTTATCAGTGATGGTGCCTTATCGGTGATGGTGCCTTATCAGTGATGGTGCCTTATCAGTGATGGTGCCTTATCAGTGATGGTGCCTTATCGGTGATGGTGCCTTATCAGCTTTTTGTCTGGAATTATCAGAGCTCTGTTTTAGAGTGATGCTATAGATTTGTTTACTGTGAGTTTCACCTGAGTCCATATTGTCATGAAGTAGGATATTTGTGAAATTATTGTGTGTAAAAACAAAAGTGCAGTATCAACGGGTAAACAGAGTCTAATTAACTTATAACAGCATGTTTATCAAACAGTCTAATTAACTTATAACAGCATGTTTATCAAATAGAGTCTAATTAACTTATAACAGCATGTTTATCAAACAGAGTCTAATTAACTTATAACAGCATGTTTATCAAACAGTCTAATTAACTTATAACAGCATGTTTATCAAACAGTATAATTAACTTATAACAGCATGTTTATCAAACAGTCTAATTAACTTATAACAGCATGTTTATCAAACAGAGTCTAATTAACTTATAACAGCATGTTTATCAAACAGAGTCTAATTAACTTATAACAGCATGTTTATCAAACAGTCTAATTAACTTATAACAGCATGTTTATCAAACAGTATAATTAACTTATAACAGCATGTTTATCAAACAGAGTCTAAAATGATTCCAAGATATTTAACATCAGGAACCTGCTGCAAGTCTAAAATGCTTCCAAGATATTTAACATCAGGAACCTGCTGAGTCTAAAATGCTTCCAAGATATTTAACATCAGGAACCTGCTGAGTCTAAAATGCTTCCAAGATATTTAACATCAGGAACCTGCTGAGTCTAAAATGCTTCCAAGATATTTAACATCAGGAACCTGCTGAGTCTAAAATGCGATGTTGTAGTACTCCAAACCGGTGTCGAATACAGTCTTGACTCGGACAGTGAGGACTGATTTCTTCCTGAGGCCAGCCGAGACCAGCGGAGTAATAAACGAATAATTATCAGCTTCCATTCAGTCAGCGCATGAAACCTCTTCACCAGGCCAAATATATACACTCCTTTCTTGAAACATTAATATCTTAACAGCCTTTATATCTATTATAGACATGTTTGCACATCGGCGAACCGATAGGGCAGGGATCATCAACTAGATCCAGCCACTGGCCGATTTATTTATTGAGCGGATGGTCGGGGGGCCGGAACATAATTACAAATAATTTGTAGACTGCAAATGAACCGCAAGAAGCCCAAACAGAATGTTTGACAAAAATATAATCATTTCAAACCTTGCTTACATTTGTATACTATCACGTGTCTCTCTGTTATGCGTGGGAAATTATAATCACTTGGAGCTGGTTTCCTGGTGTCCAACAATGACAGGCCGCCAGCTGGGAAACCGTGCTATAGGCTATAGGCTATAGAAACCGTGCTATAGGCTATAGAAACCGTGCTATAGGCTATAGGCTATAGAAACCGTGCTATAGGCTATAGGCTATAGAAACCGTGCTATAGGCTATAGGCTATAGAAACCGTGCTATAGGCTATAGGCTATAGAAACCATGCTATAGGCTATAGGCTATAGAAACCGTGCTATAGGCTATAGAAACCGTGCTATAGGCTATAGGCTATAGAAACCGTGCTATAGGCTATAGGCTATAGAAACCGTGCTATAGGCTATAGGCTATAGAAACCGTGCTATAGGCTATAGGCTATAGAAACCGTGCTATAGGCTATAGGCTATAGGCTATAGAAACAGTGCTATAGGCTATAGGCTATAGGCTATAGAAACCGTGCTATAGGCTATAGGCTATAGAAACCGTGCTATAGGCTATAGGCTATAGAAACCGTGCTATAGGCTATAGGCTATAGAAACCGTGCTATAGGCTATAGGCTATAGAAACCGTGCTATAGGCTATAGGCTATAGAAACCGTGCTATAGGCTATAGGCTATAGAAACCGTGCTATAGGCTATAGGCTATAGAAACCGTGCTATAGGCTATAGGCTATAGAAACCGTGCTATAGGCTATAGGCTATAGAAACCATGCTATAGGCTATAGGCTATAGAAACCGTGCTATAGGCTATAGAAACCGTGCTATAGGCTATAGAAACCGTGCTATAGGCTATAGGCTATAGAAACCGTGCTATAGGCTATAGGCTATAGAAACCGTGCTATAGGCTATAGGCTATAGGCTATAGAAACAGTGCTATAGGCTATAGGCTATAGAAACCATGCTATAGGCTATAGGCTATAGAAACCGTGCTATAGGCTATAGAAACCGTGCTATAGGCTATAGGCTATAGAAACCGTGCTATAGGCTATAGGCTATAGAAACCGTGCTATAGGCTATAGGCTATAGAAACCGTGCTATAGGCTATAGGCTATAGGCTATAGAAACAGTGCTATAGGCTATAGGCTATAGGCTATAGAAACCGTGCTATAGGCTATAGGCTATAGAAACCGTGCTATAGGCTATAGGCTATAGAAACCGTGCTATAGGCTATAGGCTATAGAAACCGTGCTATAGGCTATAGAAACCGTGCTATAGGCTATAGGCTATAGAAACCGTGCTATAGGCTATAGAAACCGTGCTATAGGCTATAGGCTATAGAAACCGTGCTATAGGCTATAGAAACCGTGCTATAGGCTATAGGCTATAGAAACCGTGCTATAGGCTATAGGCTATAGAAACCGTGCTATAGGCCTTCAGTGTGTGACAGGTTCGTGATTCTGAAAGGACAGCAACCATAATACTAGTGCACTCATGTAGGAGAGTGAACTTTTTGTAAAACACAAATCATGCACAAAGTAGCCTACTCAATCGCAAAGCACGTGAAATATATTCACATGCACGCAGCACGCAGCCTAGTTTCAGCTGAATATAATCTGCAGGCAGCAAGAGAGTAGGGCAGCTCTCAACTGGTTGTTGCATGGAGCAGCTCTCAACTGGTGTTGGCATGGAGCAGCTCTCAACTGGTGTTGGCATGGAGCAGCTCTCAACTGGTGTTGGCATGGAGCAGCTCTCAACTGGTGTTGGCATGGAGCAGCTCTCAACTGGTGTTGGCATGGAGCAGCTCTCAACTGGTGTTGGCATGGAGCAGCTCTCAACTGGTTGTTGCATGGAGCAGCTCTCAACTGGTGTTGGCATGGAGCAGCTCTCAACTGGTGTTGGCATGGAGCAGCTCTCAACTGGTGTTGGCATGGAGCAGCTCTCAACTGGTGTTGGCATGGAGCAGCTCTCAACTGGTGTTGGCATGGAGCAGCTCTCAACTGGTTGTTGCATGGAGCAGCTCTCAACTGGTTGTTGCATGGAGCAGCTCTCAACTGGTGTTGGCATGGAGCAGCTCTCAACTGGTGTTGGCATGGAGCAGCTCTCAACTGGTTGTTGCATGGAGCAGCTCTCAACTGGTGTTGGCATGGAGCAGCTCTCAACTGGTGTTGGCATGGAGCAGCTCTCAACTGGTGTTGGCATGGAGCAGCTCTCAACTGGTTGTTGCATGGAGCAGCTCTCAACTGGTGTTGGCATGGAGCAGCTCTCAACTGGTGTTGGCATGGAGCAGCTCTCAACTGGTTGTTGCATGGAGCAGCTCTCAACTGGTTGTTGCATGGAGCAGCTCTCAACTGGTTGTTGCATGGAGCCGCTCTCAACTGGTTGTTGCATGGAGCAGCTCTCAACTGGTTGTTGCATGGAGCCGCTCTCAACTGGTTGTTGCATGGAGCAGCTCTCAACTGGTGTTGGCATGGAGCAGCTCTCAACTGGTTGTTGCATGGAGCAGCTCTCAACTGGTGTTGGCATGGAGCAGCTCTCAACTGGTTGTTGCATGGAGCAGCTCTCAACTGGTTGTTGCATGGAGCAGCTCTCAACTGGTTGTTGCATGGAGCAGCTCTCAACTGGTTGTTGCATGGAGCAGCTCTCAACTGGTTGTTGCATGGAGCAGCTCACAGAAGAATGACATCTGTAGCCGTTAGGGTAGGAAAGACCTTTCAACTTATGATATCTACCAGTAAATGCTAACTAAGGCAACAATGGGTATGCAAACCAGGTATTGAAAAAGTTTAGTCCGAAGTAGTAGACTATTTGTGATGTGCAATAGTCATCATGGGCTCTTTGCATCAGGGGCGTAGACATGGATGGGCCTGGGTGGACAGAGGCCCACCCACTGGGTAGCCGGGCCCTGACAGGCCCACCCACTGGGGAGCCGGGCCCTGACAGACCCACCCACTGGGGAGCCGGGCCCTGACAGACCCACCCACTGGGGAGCCGGGCCCTGACAGACCCACCCACTGGGGAGCCGGGCCCTGACAGACCCACCCACTGGGGAGCCGGGCCCTGACAGGCCCACCCACTGGGGAGCCAGGCCCTGACAGGCCCACCCACTGGGGAGCCGGGCCCTGACAGGCCCACCCACTGGGGAGCCAGGCCCTGACAGGCCCACCCACTTGGGAGCCAGGCCCTGACAGGCCCACCCACTGGGGAGCCGGGCCCTGACAGGCCCACCCACTGGGGAGCCAGGCCCTGACAGGCCCACCCACTGGGGAGCCAGGCCCTGACAGGCCCACCCACTGGGGAGCCAGTCCCTGACAGGCCCACCCACTGGGGAGCCAGTCCCTGACAGGCCCACCCACTGGGGAGCCAGGCCCTGACAGACCCACCCACTGGGGAGCCAGGCCCTGACAGGCACACCCACTGGGGAGCCAGGCCCTGACAGGCCCACCCACTGGGGAGCCAGGCCCTGACAGGCCCACCCACTGGGGAGCCAGGCCCTGACAGGCCCACCCACTGGGGAGCCAGGCCCTGACAGGCCCACCCACTGGGGAGCCAGGCCCTGACAGGCCCACCCACTGGGGAGCCAGGCCCTGACACCCAATCAGATTGATGTGGTTTAAGCATTGTTGTGGGCTTAGACCATCACATTTACAGTGGGGGAAAAAAGTATTTAGTCAGCCACCAATTGTGCAAGTTCTCCCACTTAAAAAGATGAGAGAGACCTGTAATTTTCATCATAGGTACACGTCAACTATGACAGACAAATTGAGCATTTTTTTTCCAGAAAATCACATTGTAGGATTTTTAATGAATTTATTTGCAAATTATGGTGGAAAATAAGTATTTGGTTACCTACAAACAAGCAAGATTTCTGGCTCTCACAGACCTGTAACTTCTTCTTTAAGAGGCTCCTCTGTCCTCCACTCGTTACCTGTATTAATGGCACCTGTTTGAACTTGTTATCAGTATAAAAGACACCTGTCCACAACCTCAAACAGTCACACTCAATGCAAATAGTCTGGGTAGCCATTTGATTAGCTGTTCAGGAGTCTTATGGCTTGGGGGTAGAAGCTGTTAAGAAGTATTTTGGACCTACACTTGGCGCTCTGGTACCGCTTGCCGTGCGGTAGCAGAGAGAACAGTCTATGACTAGGGTGGCAGGAGTCTTTGACAATTTTTAGGGCCTTCCTCTGACACCGCCTGGTATAGAGGTCCTGGATGGCAGGAAGCTTGGCCCTAGTGATGTACTGGGCCGTACGCACTCTGTAGTGCCTTGCGGTCGGAGGCAGAGCAGTTGCCATACCAGGCAGTGATGCAACCAGTCAGGATGCTCTCGATGGTGCAGCTGTAGAACCTTTTGAGGATCTGAGGACCCATGCCAAATATTTTCAGTCTCCTGAGGGGGAATAGGCTTTGTCGTGCCCTCTTCACGACTGTCTTGGTGTGTTTGGACCATGATAGTTTGTTGGTGATGTAGACACCAAGGAACTTGAAGCTCTCAACCTGCTCCACTACAGCCCTGTCGATGATAATGGGTGAGTGCTCGGTCCTTCTTTTCCTGTAGTCCACAATCATCTCCTTTGTCTTGATCACGTTGAGGGAGAGGTTGTTATCCTGACACCACTCGGCCAGGTCTCTGACCTCCTCCCTATAGGCTGAGCGTGATCACACAGTCGTCCGGAACAGCTGATGCTCTCATGCATGCTTCAGTGTTGCTTGCCTCGAAGCGAGCATAGAAGTGATTTAGCTCGTCTGGTAGGCTCGTGTCACTGGGCAGCGCGTGGCTGTAGTCTGTCATAGTTTGCAAGCCCTGCCACATCCGACAAGCAGCGGAGCCGGTGTAGTACGATTCAATCTTAGTCCTGTATTTACGCTTTGCCTGTTTGATGGTTCGTCGGAGGGCATAGCGGGATTTCTTATAAGCGTTAAGGGTTAGAGTCCTGCTCCTTAAAAGCGGCAGCTCTACCCTATAGTTCAGTGCGGATGTTGCCTGGAGGGGTGTTAACCCAGGTGTCCTGGCTAAATTCCCAATCTGGCCATCATTGCCATCTAATTATCCCCGGCTTCCAATTGGCTCATTCATCCCCCGTCCTCTCCCCTGTAACTATTCCCCAGGTCATTGCTGTAAATGAGAATGTGTTCTCAGTCAACTTACTTGGTAAAATAAATATATAAATAAAATGTGCAGGTGTGACAAAACTAGAGCCTGCCTTGTTGATAGTGCTGTTAAGAAGGTAGAGCAGCGCTTTATTATAGACAGATCCTAGCTACTGTTGTATCAATATGTTTGGACCATGCCAGTTTACAATCCAGGGTTACTCCAAGCACTTTAGTCACCTCAACTTGCTCAATTTCCACATTATGTATTACAATATTTAGATGAGGTTTAGGGTTTAGTGAATGATTTGTCCCAAATGCAATGCTTTTAGTTTAGTTTATATTTAGGACTAATTTATTCCTTGCCACCCATTCTGAAACTAACTACACCTCTTTGTTAAGTGTTGCTGTCATTTCAGTTGCTGTAGTAGCTGACGTGTATAGTGTTGAGTCATCCGCATACATAGACACACTGGCTATACTCAAAGCCAGTGTCATGTCGTTAGTAAAGATTGAAAAAAGTAAGGGGCCTAGACAGCTGCCCTGGGGAATTCCTGATTCTACCTGGATTATGTTGGAGGCTTCCATTAAAGAACACCCTGTGTGTTCTGTTAGACAGGTAACTCTTTATCCACAATATAGCAGAGGGTGTAAAGCCATAACACATACATTTTTCCAGTAGCAGAATATGATCGATAATGTCAAAAGCCGCACTGAAGTCTAACAAAACCACTCCCACAATCTTTTTATCATCAATTTCTCTCAGCCAATCATCAGTCATTTGTGTAAGTGCTGTGCTTGTTGAATGTCCTTCCCTATAAGCGTGCTGAAAGTCTGTTGTCAATTTGTTTACTGTAAAATAGCATTGTATGTGGTAAAACACAATTGTTTCCAAAACTTTACTAAAGGTTGGTAACAGGCTGATTGGTCGGCTATTTGAGCCAGTTATGTGGCGGAATGACTTTTGCTTCCCTCCAGGCCTTAGGGCACACACGTTCTAGTAGGCTTAAATTGAAGATCTGGCCAATAGGAGTGGCAATTTTCCATCGAAGTTGTCAGACCACGGTGGCTTGTCATCGTTGATAGACATTTTTTTCACCTCATACAGAATTCAAAATTACAATTCTTGTCTTTCATAATTTGGTCAGATATACTTGGATGTGTAGTGTCAGCGTTTGTTGCTGGCATGTCATGCCTAAATTTGCTAATCTTGCCAATGAAAAATAATGAAAGTAGTTGGCAATATCAGTCTGTTTTGTAATGAATGAGCTATCTGATTCAATTAATGATGGAGCTGAGTTTGCCTTTTTTCCCTAAATTTAATTGAAGGTGCTCCAAAGCTTTTTACTATCATTCTTTGTCATTTATATTTGTTTCATAATGTAGTTACTTATTTTTATTCAGTTTAGTCACATGATTTCTCAATTTGCAGTACGTTTGCCAATCGGTTGTGCAGCCAGACTTATTTGCCATTCCTTTTGCCTCATCCCTCTCAACCATAAAATTTTTCAATTCCTCATCAATCCACTGGGATTTAACAGTTTACAGTCATTTTCTTAATGGGTGCATGCTTATTAGTAACTGGAATAAGCAATTTCAGAAATGTGTCAAGTACAGCGTCTGTTTTCTCCTCATTACACACTACGGACCACAATATTCTGTACATCAACAACATAGGAATCACTACAAAACTTATTGTATGACCTCTTATACACTATATTAGGCCCAGCCTTTGGAACTTTGGTTTTCCTAGATATGGCTACTATATTGTGATCACTACATCCGATGGATTTGGATACTGCTTTCAAGCACATTTCTGCAGCATTAGTAAAGATGTGATCAATACATGTTGATGATTTCATTCCTGTGCTGTTTGTAACTACCCTGGTAGGTTGACTGTTAACCTGAACCAGGTTGCAGGCACTGGTTACAGTTTGAAGCTTTCTCTTGAGTGGGCAGCTTGATGAAAGCCAGTCAATATTTAAATCACCCAGAAAATATACCTCTCTGTTGATATCACATACATTATCAGCCATTTCACACATTTTAACATTTCACACATTTAACATCAGGAACCTGCTGAGTCTAAAATGATTCCAAGATATTTAACATCAGGAACCTGCTGAGTCTAAAATGATTCCAAGATATTTAACATCAGGAACCTGCTGAGTCTAAAATGATTCCAAGATATTTAACATCAGGAACCTGCTGAGTCTAAAATGATTCCAAGATATTTAACATCAGCTTGATTCACTCTCCTTTGATTATAATGTTGAGTGACTCTACCATTGGCAGTTTTCTGGAGGAAAAACACATCAGAGGTCTTCTTGATATTCAATGTCAAGCATGAGTTATTCTACAATTGAAACCATATGTTGTGTCAACACATCAGTAATCGCAATACATGTTTTTCCTGCCACATAAACTACAGTGTTGTCAGCAATACATCTGAACACTAGCCCCTGGACATACCTCAGGAATATTATTTATGTATAAACTAAAAAGAAGCGGACCTAGAACCGATTCTTGTGGGACACCCATTCTGTTTTTCTGAGCTGTAGACTTGATGTTATTAATCACTACACTTTGTTCCCTGTTCTTGAGATATGATTCAAACCATCTAAGTGCTTTGTTAGAAAATTTGAACCTTGAGTGTTGAGGCCAGGATGCTGTGGTTAACGGTGTCAAAAGCTTTACTTCAATCGAGAAAAATAGCACCAACCACATTACCTTTGTCCATCGTCCAACGTTTAAAACCATCTATCAGAAAACAGTTAGCTGTGTCTGAGTGTTTAGGTCTAAAGCTGAAAGCTGTGAATGCAGGAATTGATTCTCCAAGTAGGGTTAGGGTTAGGGGTTAGGGTTAGGGTTAGTAGGCCATTCATTGCTCTGTAACAACTTTCTCCAAGTAGGCCATTCATTGCTCTGTAACAACTTTCTCCAAGTAGGCCATTAATTGCTCTGTAACAACTTTCTCCAAGTAGGCCATTAATTGCTCTGTAACAACTTTCTCCAAGTAGGCCATTAATTGCTCTGTAACAACTTTCTCCAAGTAGGCCATTAATTGCTCTGTAACAACTTTCTCCAATACTTTTGATAGAACTGGGAGAATGCTAATCGGCCTATAGTTACACGCCTGGTCAACTGGGAGAATGCTAATCGGCCTATAGTTACACGCCTGGTCAACTGGGAGAATGCTAATCGGCCTATAGTTACACGCCTGGTCAACTGGGAGAATGCTAATCGGCCTATAGTTACACGCCTGGTCAACTGGGAGAATGCTAATCGGCCTATAGTTACACGCCTGGTCAACTGGGAGAATGCTAATCGGCCTATAGTTACATGCCTGGTCAACTGGGAGAATGCTAATTGGCCTATAGTTACACGCCTGGTCAACTTCACCCCATTTTAAAAATGGCCGTTACCGTTGCCTTTATTCACCCCTCTGGAAACGGTGTAGTACTTATTGACAGATTTATCAGGTCTCTCTCTCTCTCTCAGATAACTGCAGACTGCCAGGTGCAGGCTACGTGCAGAGGTAAGCTAGCGAGCATATGTTCTGCATTACCAAGAGGTCTCGGAAATCCCTGTTTGCAAAGAGATTAACTTTGTTTCTGAAACTCGTGTTGGATCTTCTTTCTCACCCTAGTGGTCACATGAGTCCCCATCCTGAACCCAAGACCAACCACTGCAGTGCCCCCCTCTCCGTGGAACAAAGTAAGTATGACTTCAACATTACAGTCATCCATAGTGGCCCCAGGGGTGTTTTAAGTAGGACTTCAACACTACAGTCGTCCATAGTGGCCCCAGGGGTGTTTTAAGGAGGACTTCAACACTACAGTCATCCATAGTGGCCCCAGGGGTGTTTTAAGGAGGACTTCAACACTACAGTCGTCCATAGTGGCCCCAGGGGTGTTTTAAGGAGGACTTCAACACTACAGTCATCCATAGTGGCCCCAGGGGTGTTTTAAGTAGGACTTCAACACTACAGTCGTCCATAGTGGCCCCAGGGGTGTTTTAAGTAGGACTTCAACACTACAGTCGTCCATAGTGGCCCCAGGGGTGTTTTAAGGAGGACTTCAACACTATAGTCGTCCATAGTGGCCCCAGGGGTGTTTTAAGTAGGACTTCAACACTATAGTCGTCCATAGTGGCCCCAGGGGTGTTTTAAGGAGGACTTCAACACTACAGTCATCCATAGTGGCCCCAGGGGTGATTTAAGTAGGACTTCAACACTACAGTCATCCATAGTGGCCCCAGGGGTGTTTTAAGTAGGACTTCAACACTACAGTCGTCCATAGTGGCCCCAGGGGTGTTTTAAGTAGGACTTCAACACTATAGTCGTCCATAGTGGCCCCAGGGGTGTTTTAAGGAGGACTTCAACACTACAGTCATCCATAGTGGCCCCAGGGGTGTTTTAAGGAGGACTTCAACACTACAGTCATCCATAGTGGCCCCAGGGGTGTTTTAAATAGGACTTCAACACTATAGTCGTCCATAGTGGCCCCAGGGGTGTTTTAAGGAGGACTTCAACACTACAGTCGTCCATAGTGGCCCCAGGGGTGTTTTAAGGAGGACTTCAACACTACAGTCGTCCATAGTGGCCCCAGGGGTGTTTTAAGGAGGACTTCAACACTATAGTCGTCCATAGTGGCCCCAGGGATGTTTTAAGGAGGACTTCAACACTACAGTCGTCCATAGTGGCCCCAGGGGTGTTTTAAGGAGGACTTCAACACTACAGTCGTCCATAGTGGCCCCAGGGGTGTTTTAAGGAGGACTTCAACACTACAGTCGTCCATAGTGGCCCCAGGGGTGTTTTAAGGAGGACTTCAACACTACAGTCATCCATAGTGGCCCCAGGGGTGTTTTAAGGAGGACTTCAACATTACAGTCATCCATAGTGGCCCCAGGGGTGTTTTAAGGAGGACTTTAACACTACAGTCGTCCATAGTGGCCCCAGGGGTGTTTTAAGGAGGACTTCAACACTACAGTCATCCATAGTGGCCCCAGGGGTGTTTTAAGGAGGACTTCAACACTACAGTCATCCATAGTGGCCCCAGGGGTGTTTTACACACCAATTAGGATTGGTATGAGCCTCTGGGGAATGTGATAAGCCTCTGAAAGTAAAGTATTGCAGAATTGTAGGGCACTAGTAGAGAAGTAGTGTAGGGCAGTAGTAGAGAAGTAGTGTAGGGCAGTAGTAGAGAAGTAGTGTAGGACAGTAGTAGAGAAGTAGTAGAGAAGTAGTATAGGGCAGTAGTAGAGAAGTAGTGTGGGGCAGTAGTAGAGAAGTAGTGTAGGGCAGTAGTAGAGAAGTAGTGTAGGGCAGTAGTAGAGAAGTAGTGTAGGGCAGTAGTAGAGAAGTAGTGTAGGGCAGTAGTAGAGAAGTAGTGTAGGGCAGTAGTAGAGAAGTAGTGTGGGGCAGTAGTAGAGAAGTAGTGTAGGGCAGTAGTAGAGAAGTAGTGTAGGGCAGTAGTAGAGAAGTAGTGTAGGGCACTAGTAGAGAAGTAGTGTAGGGCAGTAGTAGAGAAGTAGTAGAGAAGTAGTGTAGGGCAGTAGTAGAGAAGTAGTGTAGGGCAGTAGTAGAGAAGTAGTGTATGGCAGTAGTAGAGAAGTAGTGTAGGGCACTAGTAGAGAAGTAGTGTAGGGCAGTAGTAGAGAAGTAGTGTAGGGCAGTAGTAGAGAAGTAGTGTAGGGCAGTAGTAGAGAAGTAGTGTAGGGCAGTAGTAGAGAAGTAGTGTAGGGCAGAAGTAGAGAAGTAGTGTAGGGCAGTAGTAGAGAAGTAGTAGAGAAGTAGTGTAGGGCAGTAGTAGAGACGTAGTGTAGGGCACTAGTAGAGAAGTAGTGTAGGGCAGTAGTAGAGAAGTAGTGTAGGGCAGTAGTAGAGAAGTAGTGTAGGGCAGTAGTAGAGAAGTAGTGTAGGGCAGTAGTAGAGAAGTAGTGTAGGGCAGAAGTAGAGAAGTAGTGTAGGGCACTAGTAGAGAAGTAGTGTAGGGCAGTAGTAGAGAAGTAGTGTAGGGCAGTAGTAGAGAAGTAGTGTAGGGCAGTAGTAGAGAAGTAGTGTAGGGCACTAGTAGAGAAGTAGTGTAGGGCAGTAGTAGAGAAGTAGTGTAGGGCAGTAGTAGAGAAGTAGTGTAGGGCAGTAGTAGAGAAGTAGTGTAGGGCAGTAGTGTAGGGCAGTAGTAGAGAAGTAGTGTAGGGCAGTAGTAGAGAAGTAGTGTAGGGCAGTAGTAGAGAAGTAGTGTAGGGCAGTAGTAGAGAAGTAGTGTAGGGCAGTAGTAGAGAAGTAGTGTAGGGCAGTAGTAGAGAAGTAGTGTAGGGCAGTAGTAGAGAAGTAGTGTAGGGCAGTAGTAGAGAAGTAGTGTAGGGCAGTAGTAGAGAAGTAGTGTAGGGCAGTAGTAGAGAAGTAGTGTAGGGCAGTAGTAGAGAAGTAGTGTAGGGCAGTAGTAGAGAAGTAGTGTAGGGCAGTAGTAGAGAAGTAGTGTAGGGCAGTAGTAGAGAAGTAGTGTAGGGCAGTAGTAGAGAAGTAGTGTAGGGCAGTAGTAGAGAAGTAGTGTAGGGCAGTAGTAGAGAAGTAGTGTAGGGCACTAGTAGAGAAGTAGTGTAGGGCAGTAGTAGAGAAGTAGTGTGGGGCAGTAGTAGAGAAGTAGTGTGGGGCAGTAGTAGAGAAGTAGTGTAGGGCACTAGTAGAGAAGTAGTGTAGGGCAGTAGTAGAGAAGTAGTGTAGGGCACTAGTAGAGAAGTAGTGTAGGGCAGTAGTAGAGAAGTAGTGTAGGGCAGTAGTAGAGAAGTAGTGTAGGGCAGTAGTAGAGAAGTAGTGTAGGGCAGTAGTAGAGAAGTAGTGTAGGGCAGTAGTAGAGAAGTAGTGTAGGGCAGAAGTAGTGTAGGGCAGTAGTAGAGAAGTAGTGTAGGGCAGTAGTAGAGAAGTAATGTAGGGCAGTAGTAGAGAAGTAGTGTAGGGCAGAAGTAGTGTAGGGCAGTAGTAGAGAAGTAGTAGAGAAGTAGTGTATGGCAGTAGTAGAGAAGTAGTGTAGGGCAGTAGTAGAGAAGTAGTGTAGGGCAGTAGTAGAGAAGTAGTAGAGAAGTAGTGTAGGGCAGTAGTAGAGAAGTAGTGTAGGGCACTAGTAGAGAAGTAGTGTAGGGCAGTAGTAGAGAAGTAGTGTAGGGCAGTAGTAGAGAAGTAGTGTAGGGCAGTAGTAGAGAAGTAGTGTGGGCAGCAGTAGTAGAAGTAGTGTAGGGCAGTAGTAGAGAAGTAGTGTAGGGCAGTAGTAGAGAAGTAGTGTAGGGCAGTAGTAGAGAAGTAGTGTAGGGCACTAGTATAGAAGTAGTGTAGGGCACTAGTAGAGAAGTAGTGTAGGGCAGTAGTAGAGAAGTAGTGTATGGCAGTAGTAGAGAAGTAGTGTGGGGGCAGTAGTAGAGAAGTAGTGTAGGGCAGTAGTAGAGAAGTAGTGTGGGGCAGTAGTAGAGAAGTAGTGTGGGGCAGTAGTAGAGAAGTAGTGTGGGGCAGTAGTAGAGAAGTAGTGTAGGGGCAGTAGTGTAGGGCAGTAGTAGAGAAGTAGTGTATGGCAGTAGTAGAGAAGTAGTGTAGGGCAGTAGTAGAGAAGTAGTGTAGGGCAGTAGTAGAGAAGTAGTGTAGGGCAGTAGTGTAGGGCAGTAGTAGAGAAGAGTAGGGGCAGTAGTAGAGAAGTAGTGTAGGGCAGTAGTAGAGAAGTAGTGTAGGGCAGTAGTAGAGAAGTAGTATAGGGCAGTAGTAGAGAAGTAGTGTAGGGCAGTAGTAGAGAAGTAGTGTAGGGCAGTAGTAGAGAAGTAGTGTAGGGCAGTAGTAGAGAAGTAGTAGAGAAGTAGTGTAGGGCAGTAGTAGAGAAGTAGTGTAGGGCACTAGTAGAGAAGTAGTGTAGGGCAGTAGTAGAGAAGTAGTGTAGGGCAGTAGTAGAGAAGTAGTGTAGGGCAGTAGTAGAGAAGTAGTGTAGGGCAGTAGTAGAGAAGTAGTGTAGGGCAGTAGTAGAGAAGTAGTGTAGGGCAGTAGTAGAGAAGTAGTGTAGGGCAGTAGTAGAGAAGTAGTGTAGGGCAGTAGTAGAGAAGTAGTGTAGGGCACTAGTAGAGAAGTAGTGTAGGGCACTAGTAGAGAAGTAGTGTAGGGCAGTAGTAGAGAAGTAGTGTATGGCAGTAGTAGAGAAGTAGTGTGGGGCAGTAGTAGAGAAGTAGTGTAGGGCAGTAGTAGAGAAGTAGTGTGGGGCAGTAGTAGAGAAGTAGTGTGGGGCAGTAGTAGAGAAGTAGTGTGGGGCAGTAGTAGAGAAGTAGTGTAGGGCAGTAGTGTAGGGCAGTAGTAGAGAAGTAGTGTATGGCAGTAGTAGAGAAGTAGTGTAGGGCAGTAGTAGAGAAGTAGTGTAGGGCAGTAGTAGAGAAGTAGTGTAGGGCAGTAGTGTAGGGCAGTAGTAGAGAAGTAGTGTAGGGCAGTAGTAGAGAAGTAGTGTAGGGCAGTAGTAGAGAAGTAGTGTAGGGCACTAGTAGAGAAGTAGTAGAGGGCAGTAGTAGAGAAGTAGTGTAGGGCAGTAGTAGAGAAGTAGTGTAGGGCAGTAGTAGAGAAGTAGTGTAGGGCAGTAGTAGACAAGTAGTGTGGGGCAGTAGTAGAGAAGTAGTAGAGAAGTAGTGTAGGGCAGTAGTAGAGAAGTAGTGTAGGGCAGTAGTAGAGAAGTAGTGTAGGGCAGTAGTAGAGAAGTAGTGTAGGGCAGTAGTAGAGAAGTAGTGTAGGGCAGTAGTAGAGAAGTAGTGTAGGCCAGTAGTAGAGAAGTAGTGTAGAGAGCAGTAGTAGAGAAGTAGTGTAGGGGCAGTAGTAGAAAGTAGTGTAGGAGCAGTAGTAGAAGTAGTGTAGGGCAGTAGTAGAGAAGTAGTGTAGGGCAGTAGTAGAGAAGTAGTGTAGGGCAGCAGTAGAGAAGTAGTGTAGGGCAGTAGTAAGAGAAGTAGTGTAGGGCAGTAGTAGAAGTAGTAGAGAAGTAGTGTAGCAGTAGTAGAAGTAGTGTAGAGAAGTAGTGTAGGGCAGTAGTAGAAGTAGTGTAGGGCAGTAGTAGAGAAGTAGTGTAGGGCAGTAGTAGAGAAGTAGTGTACGGCAGTAGTAGAGAAGTAGTGTAGGGCAGTAGTAGAGAAGTAGTGTAGGGCAGTAGTAGAGAAGTAGTGTAGGGCAGTAGTAGAGAAGTAGTGTAGGGCAGTAGTAGAGAAGTAGTGTGGGGCAGTAGTAGAGAAGTAGTGTAGGGCAGTAGTAGAGAAGTAGTAGAGAAGTAGTGTAGGGCAGTAGTAGAGAAGTAGTGTAGGGCAGTAGTAGAGAAGTAGTGTAGGGCACTAGTAGAGAAGTAGTGTAGGGCAGTAGTAGAGAAGTAGTGTGGGGCAGTAGTAGAGAAGTAGTGTAGGGCAGTAGTAGAGAAGTAGTGTAGGGCACTAGTAGAGAAGTAGTGTAGGGCAGTAGTAGAGAGTAGTGTAGGGCACTAGTAGAGAAGTAGTGTAGGGCACTAGTAGAGAAGTAGTGTAGGGCAGCAGTAGAGAAGTAGTGTAGGGCAGTAGTAGAAGTAGTGTAGGGGCAGTAGTAGAGAAGTAGTGTAGGGCAGTAGTAGAGAAGTAGTGTAGGGCACTAGTAGAGAAGTAGTGTAGGGCAGTAGTAGAGAAGTAGTGTAGGGCACTAGTAGAGAAGTAGTGTAGGGCAGTAGTAGAGAAGTAGTGTAGGGCAGTAGTAGAGAAGTAGTGTAGGGCAGTAGTAGAGAAGTAGTGTAGGGCAGTAGTAGAGAAGTAGTGTAGGGCAGTAGTAGAGAAGTAGTGTGGGGCAGTAGTAGAGAAGTAGTGTAGGGCAGTAGTAGAGAAGTAGTGTAGGGCAGTAGTAGAGAAGTAGTGTAGGGCAGTAGTAGAGAAGTAGTGTAGGGCACTAGTAGAGAAGTAGTGTAGGGGCAGTAGTAGAAGTAGTGTGGGGCAGTAGTAGAGAAAGTAGTGTAGGGCAGTAGTAGAGAAGTAGTGTAGGGGCACTAGTAGAGAAGTAGTGTAGGGCAGTAGTAGAGAAGTAGTGTAGGGGCACTAGTAGAGAAGTAGTGTAGGGCAGCTAGTAGAGAAGTAGTGTAGGGCAGTAGTAGAGAAGTAGTGTAGGGCAGTAGTAGAGAAGTAGTGTAGGGCAGTAGTAGAGAAGTAGTGTAGGGCAGTAGTAGAGAAGTAGTGTAGGAGCAGTAGTAGAGAGTAGTGTAGGGCAGTAGTAGAGAAGTAGTGTAGGGCAGTAGTAGAGAAGTAGTGTAAGGCACTAGTAGAGAAGTAGTGTAGGGCACTAGTAGAGAAGTAGTGTAGGACAGTAGTAGAAGTAGTGTAGGGCAGTAGTAGAGAAGTAGTGTAGGGCAGTAGTAGAGAAGTAGTGTAGGGCAGTAGTGTAGGGCACTAGTAGAGAAGTAGTGTAGGGCAGTAGTAGAGAAGTAGTGTAGGGCAGTAGTAGAGAAGTAGTGTAGGGCAGTAGTAGAGAAGTAGTAGAGAAGTAGTGTAGGGCAGTAGTAGAGAAGTAGTGTAGGGCAGTAGTAGAGAAGTAGTGTAGGGCAGTAGTAGAGAAGTAGTGTAGGGCACTAGTAGAGAAGTAGTGTAGGGCAGTAGTAGAGAAGTAGTGTAGGGCAGTAGTAGAGAAGTAGTGTAGGGCAGTAGTAGAGAAGTAGTGTAGGGCAGTAGTAGAGAAGTAGTGTGGGGCAGTAGTAGAGAAGTTAGTAGAGAAGTAGTGTGGGGCAGTAGTAGAGAAGTAGTGTGGGGCAGTAGTAGAGAAGTAGTGTAGGGCAGTAGTAGAGAAGTAGTGTAGGGCAGTAGTAGAGAAGTAGTGTAGGGCAGTAGTAGAGAAGTAGTGTAGGGCAGTAGTAGAGAAGTAGTGTAGGGCAGTAGTAGAGAAGTAGTAGAGAAGTAGTGTAGGGCAGTAGTAGTGGGCAGTAGTAGAGAAGTAGTGTAGGGCAGTAGTAGAGGGCAGTAGTAGAGAAGTAGTGTAGGGCAGTAGTAGAGACGTAGTGTAGGGCAGTAGTAGAGAAGTAGTGTGGGGCAGTAGTAGAGAAGTAGTGTAGGGCAGTAGTGTAGGGCAGTAGTAGAGAAGTAGTGTAGGGCAGTAGTAGAGAAGTAGTGTAGGGCAGTAGTGTAGGGCAGTAGTAGAGAAGTAGTGTATGGCAGAAGTAGAGAAGTAGTGTAGGGCAGTAGTAGAGAAGTAGTGTAGGGCAGTAGTAGAGAAGTAGTGTAGGGCAGTAGTAGAGAAGTAGTGTAGGGCACTAGTAGAGAAGTAGTGTAGGGCAGTAGTAGAGAAGTAGTGTAGGGCAGTAGTAGAGAAGTAGTGTAGGGCAGTAGTAGAGAAGTAGTAGAGAAGTAGTGTAGAGGCAGTAGTAGAGAAGTAGTGTAGGAGCAGTAGTAGAAGTAGTGTAGGGCAGTAGTAGAGAAGTAGTGTAGGGCAGTAGTAGAGAAGTAGTGTAGAAGGCAGTAGTAGAGAAGTAGTGTAGGGCAGTAGTAGAGAAGTAGTGTAGGGCAGTAGTAGAGAAGTAGTGTAGGGGCAGTAGTAGAGAAGTAGTTTAGGGCAGTAGTAGAGAAGTAGTGTAGGGCACTAGTAGAGAAGTAGTGTAGGGCACTAGTAGAGAAGTAGTGTAGGGCACTAGTAGAGAAGTAGTGTAGGGCAGTAGTAGAGAAGTAGTGTAGGGCAGTAGTAGAGAAGTAGTGTAGGGCAGTAGTAGAGCAGTAGTGTAGGGCAGTAGTAGAGCAGTAGTGTAGGGCAGTAGTAGAGAAGTAGTGTAGGGCACTAGGAGAGAAGTAGTGTGGGGCAGTAGTATAGAAGTAGTGTAGGGCAGTAGTAGAGAAGTAGTGTAGGGCAGTAGTAGAGAAGTAGTGTAGGGCAGTAGTAGAGAAGTAGTGTAGGGCAGTAGTAGAGAAGTAGTGTATGGCAGTAGTAGAGAAGTAGTGTAGGGCAGTAGTAGAGAAGTAGTGTAGGGCACTAGTAGAGAAGTAGTGTAGGGCACTAGTAGAGAAGTAGTGTAGGGCACTAGTAGAGAAGTAGTGTAGGGCAGTAGTAGAGAAGTAGTGTAGGGCAGTAGTAGAGAAGTAGTGTAGGGCAGTAGTAGAGAAGTAGTGTAGGGCAGTAGTAGAGAAGTAGTGTGGGGCAGTAGTAGAGAAGTAGTAGAGAAGTAGTGTAGGGCACTAGTAGTGAAGTAGTAGAGAAGTAGTGTAGGGCAGTAGTAGAGAAGTAGTGTAGGGCAGTAGTAGAGAGGTAGTGTAGGGCAGTAGTAGAGAAGTAGTGTAGGGCAGTAGTAGAGAAGTAGTGTAGGGCAGTAGTAGAGAAGTAGTGTAGGGCAGTAGTAGAGAAGTAGTGTAGGGCAGTAGTAGAGAAGTAGTGTAGGGCAGTAGTAGAGAAGTAGTGTAGGGCAGTAGTAGAGAAGTAGTGTGGGGCAGTAGTAGAGAAGTAGTAGAGAAGTAGTGTAGGGCACTAGTAGAGAAGTAGTGTAGTGAAGTAGTAGAGAAGTAGTGTAGGGCAGTAGTAGAGAAGTAGTAGAGAAGTAGTGTAGGGCAGTAGTAGAGAAGTAGTGTAGAGAAGTAGTGTAGGGCAGTAGTAGAGAAGTAGTAGAGAAGTAGTGTAGGGCAGTAGTAGAGAAGTAGTGTAGGGCAGTAGTAGAGAAGTAGTGTGGGGCAGTAGTAGAGAAGTAGTGTAGGGCAGTAGTAGAGAAGTAGTGTGGGGCAGTAGTAGAAGTAGTGTAGGGCAGTAGTAGAGAAGTAGTGTAGGGCAGTAGTAGAGAAGTAGTGTAGGAAGTAGTAGAGAAGTAGTGTAGGGGCAGTAGTAGAAAGTAGTGTAGGGCACTAGTAGAGAAGTAGTGTAGGGCAGTAGTAGAGAAGTAGTGTAGGGCAGTAGTAGAGAAGTAGTGTAGGGCAGTAGTAGAGAAGTAGTTTGGGGCAGTAGTAGAGAAGTAGTAGAGAAGTAGTGTAGGGCAGTAGTAGAGAAGTAGTGTGGGGCAGTAGTAGAGAAGTAGTGTAGGGCAGTAGTAGAAAAGTAGTAGAGAAGTAGTGTAGGGCAGTAGTAGAGAAGTAGTGTAGGGCAGTAGTAGAGAAGTAGTGTGGGGCAGTAGTAGAGAAGTAGTGTAGGGCAGTAGTAGAGAAGTAGTTTAGGGCAGTAGTAGAGAAGTAGTAGAGAAGTAGTGTAGGGCAGTAGTAGAGAAGTAGTGTAGGGCAGTAGTAGAGAAGTAGTGTAGGCATAGTAGAGAAGTAGTAGAGAAGTAGTGTAGGGCAGTAGTAGAGAAGTAGTGTAGGGCACTAGTAGAGAAGTAGTTTAGTGAAGTAGTAGAGAAGTAGTGTGGGGCAGTAGTAGAGAAGTAGTGTAGGGCAGTAGTAGAGAAGTAGTAGAGAAGTAGTGTAGGGCAGTAGTAGAGAAGTAGTGTAGGGCAGTAGTAGAGAAGTAGTGTAGGGCAGTAGTAGAGAAGTAGTAGAGAAGTAGTGTAGGGCAGTAGTAGAGAAGTAGTGTAGGGCACTAGTAGAGAAGTAGTGTAGTGAAGTAGTAGAGAAGTAGTGTGGGGCAGTAGTAGAGAAGTAGTGTAGGGCAGTAGTAGAGAAGTAGTGTAGGGCACTAGTAGAGAAGTAGTGTAGTGAAGTAGTAGAGAAGTAGTGTAGGGCAGTAGTAGAGAAGTAGTGTAGGGGCAGTAGTAGAAAGTAGTGTAGGGCAGTAGTAGAGAAGTAGTGTAGGGCAGTAGTAGAGAAGTAGTGTAGGGCAGTAGTAGAGAAGTAGTAGAGAAGTAGTGTAGGGCAGTAGTAGAGAAGTAGTGTAGGGCAGTAGTAGAGAAGTAGTGTAGTGAAGTAGTAGAGAAGTAGTGTAGGGCAGTAGTAGAGAAGTAGTGTAGGGCAGTAGTAGAGAAGTAGTGTAGGGCAGTAGTAGAGAAGTAGTGTAGGGCAGTAGTAGAGAAGTAGTAGAGAAGAAGTGTAGGGCAGTAGTAGAGAAGTAGTGTAGGGCAGTAGTAGAGAAGTAGTGTAGGGCAGTAGTAGAGAAGTAGTGTAGGGCAGTAGTAGAGAAGTAGTGTAGGGCAGTAGTAGAGAAGTAGTGTAGGGCAGTAGTAGAGAAGTAGTGTAGGGCAGTAGTAGAGAAGTAGTGTAGGGCAGTAGTAGAGAAGTAGTGTAGGGCACTAGTAGAGAAGTAGTGTAGGGCACTAGTAGAGAAGTAGTGTAGGGCACTAGTAGAGAAGTAGTGTAGGGCAGTAGTAGAGAAGTAGTGTAGGGCAGTAGTAGAGAAGTAGTGTAGGGCAGTAGTAGAGAAGTAGTGTGGGGCAGTAGTAGAGAAGTAGTAGAGAAGTAGTGTAGGGCACTAGTAGAGAAGTAGTGTAGTGAAGTAGTAGAGAAGTAGTGTAGGGCAGTAGTAGAGAAGTAGTGTAGGGCAGTAGTAGAGAAGTAGTTGAGAAGTAGTGTAGGGCAGTAGTAGAGAAGTAGTGTAGGGCAGTAGTAGAGAAGTAGTGTAGGGCAGTAGTAGAGAAGTAGTGTAGGGCAGTAGTAGAGAAGTAGTGTAGGGCAGTAGTAGAGAAGTAGTGTAGGGCAGTAGTAGTGAAGTAGTAGTGTAGTAGTGTAGTAGTGGTAGTGTAGTAGTGTAGAAGTGGTAGTGAAGTAGTAGTGTAGTAGTGGTAGTGTAGTAGTAGTGTAGTAGTGGTAGTGAAGTAGTAGTGTAGGTGTAGTAGTGTAGTAGTTGTAGT
Source organism: Coregonus clupeaformis (assembly GCF_020615455.1). Taxonomy (NCBI): domain Eukaryota; kingdom Metazoa; phylum Chordata; class Actinopteri; order Salmoniformes; family Salmonidae; genus Coregonus; species Coregonus clupeaformis. The sequence goes on along the minus strand of NW_025533750.1, from coordinate 233,696 downwards.
GTAGTAGTGTAGTAGTGTAGTAGTGGTAGTGAAGTAGTAGTGTGGTAGTGAAGTAGTAGTGTAGTGAAGTAGTAGTGTAGTAGTGTAGTAGTGTAGTAGTGGTAGTTTAGTAGTAGTGTAGTAGTGTAGTGTAGTAGTAGTGGTAGTGTAGTAGTAGTGGTAGTGTAGTAGTGTAGTAGTGGTAGTGAAGTAGTAGTGTAGTAGTGTAGTAGTGTAGTAGTGGTAGTGAAGTAGTAGTGTAGTAGTTTAGTAGTGGTAGTGAAGTAGTAGTGTAGTAGTGTAGTGAAGTAGTAGTGTAGTAGTGGTAGTGTAGTAGTGTAGTGTAGTAGTGTAGTAGTGGTAGTGTAGTAGTGTAGTAGTGGTAGTGTAGTAGTGTAGTAGTGGTAGTGTAGTAGTGTAGAAGTGGTAGTGAAGTAGTAGTGTAGTAGTGGTAGTGTAGTAGTGTAGTAGTGGTAGTGAAGTAGTAGTGTAGTAGTGTAGTGAAGTAGTAGTGTAGTAGTGGTAGTGTAGTAGTAGTGTAGTAGTGTAGTGAAGTAGTAGTGGTAGTAGTGTAGTAGTGGTAGTAGTGTAGTAGTGGTAGTAGAGGTAGTGAAGTAGTAGTGTAGTAGTGGTAGTGAAGTAGTAGTGTAGTAGTGGTAGTGAAGTAGTAGTGTAGTAGTGTAGTAGTGAAGTAGTAGTGTAGTTGTGGTAGTGTAGTAGTAGTAGTGGTAGTGTAGTAGTGTAGTAGTGGTAGTGTAGTAGTGTAGTAGTGGTAGTGAAGTAGTAGTGTAGTTGTAGTAGTGTAGTAGTGTAGTAGTGGTAGTGTAGTAGTGTAGTAGTGTAGTTGTAGTGTAGTAGTGGTAGTGTGGTAGTGTAGTAGTGGTAGTGAAGTAGTAGTGTAGTAGTGGTAGTGTAGTAGTGGTAGTGTAGTAGTGTAGTAGTGTAGTGAAGTAGTAGTGGTAGTGTAGTAGTGTAGTAGTGGTAGTGAAGTAGTAGTGTAGTAGTGGTAGTGAAGTAGTAGTGGTAGTGAAGTAAAAGTGTAGTAGTGGTAGTGTAGTAGTGGTAGTGTAGTAGTGGTAGTGTAGTAGTGTAGAAGTGGTAGTGAAGTAGTAGTGTAGTAGTGGTAGTGTAGTAGTAGTGTAGTAGTGGTAGTGAAGTAGTAGTGTAGGTGTAGTAGTGTAGGTGTAGTAGTGTAGTAGTTGTAGTGTAGTAGTGTAGTAGTGGTAGTGAAGTAGTAGTGTAGTAGTGGTAGTGAAGTGGTAGTGAAGTAGTAGTGTAGTAGTGGTAGTGAAGTAGTAGTGTAGTGGAGTAGTAGTGTGGTAGTGTAGTAGTGATGTAGTGTAGTAGTGTAGTAGTGTAGTAGTGTAGTAGTGGTAGTTTAGTAGTAGTGAAGTAGTAGTGGTAGTGTAGTAGTGGTAGTGTAGTAGTGGTAGTGAAGTAGTAGTGTAGTAGTGTAGTAGTGTAGTAGTGGTAGTGAAGTAGTAGTGTAGTAGTTTAGTAGTGGTAGTGAAGTAGTAGTGTAGTAGTGTAGTGAAGTAGTAGTGTAGTAGTGGTAGTGTAGTAGTGTAGTGTAGTAGTGTAGTAGTGGTAGTGTAGTAGTGTAGTAGTGGTAGTGTAGTAGTGTAGAAGTGGTAGTGAAGTAGTAGTGTAGTAGTGGTAGTGTAGTAGTGTAGTAGTAGTAGTGTAGTAGTGGTAGTAGTGTAGTAGTGGTAGTGTAGTAGTAGTGTAGTAGTGTAGTGAAGTAGTAGTGGTAGTAGTGGTAGTAGTGTAGTAGTGGTAGTAGTGTAGTAGTGGTAGTGTAGTAGTGTAGTAGTGGTAGTGTAGTAGTGTAGAAGTGGTAGTGAAGTAGTAGTGTAGTAGTGGTAGTGTAGTAGTGTAGTAGTGGTAGTGAAGTAGTAGTGTAGTAGTGGTAGTAGTGTAGTAGTGGTAGTGTAGTAGTAGTGTAGTAGTGTAGTGAAGTAGTAGTGGTAGTAGTGTAGTAGTGGTAGTAGTGTAGTAGTGTAGTAGTGGTAGTGAAGTAGTAGTGTAGTAGTGGTAGTGAAGTAGTAGTGTAGTAGTGGTAGTGAAGTAGTAGTGTAGTTGTGGTAGTGTAGTAGTAGTAGTGTAGTAGTAGTGGTAGTGTAGTAGTGTAGTAGTGGTAGTGTAGTAGTGTGGTAGTGAAGTAGTAGTGTAGTAGTAGTTGTAGTGTAGTAGTGTAGTAGTGTAGTAGTGTAGTGTAGTAGTGTAGTAGTGGTAGTGTAGTAGTGGTAGTGTGGTAGTGTAGTAGTGGTAGTGAAGTAGTAGTGTAGTAGTGGTAGTGTAGTAGTGGTAGTGTAGTAGTGTAGTAGTGTAGTAGTGGTAGTGAAGTAGTAGTGTAGTAGTGTAGTGAAGTAGTAGTGGTAGTGTAGTAGTGTAGTAGTGGTAGTGAAGTAGTAGTGTAGTAGTGGTAGTGAAGTAGTAGTGGTAGTGAAGTAGTAGTGTAGTAGTGTAGTAGTGGTAGTGAAGTAGTAGTGTAGTAGTGTAGTAGTGTAGTAGTAGTAGTGTAGTAGTGTTGTAGTGGTAGTGTAGTAGTGTGGTAGTGTGGTAGTGTAGTAGTGTAGTAGTGTAGTAGTGGTAGTGTAGTAGTGTAGTAGTGTAGTAGTGGTAGTGTAGTAGTGTAGTAGAAGTAGTGTAGTAGTGGTAGTGTAGTAGTAGTAGTGTAGTAGTGGTAGTGAAGTAGTAGTGTAGTAGAAGTAGTGTAGTGGTGGTAGTGGTAGTGTAGTAGTGTAGTAGTGATAGTGAAGTAGTAGTGTAGTAGTGTAGTAGTAGTAGTGGTAGTGTAGTAGTGGTAGTGTAGTAGTAGTGGTAGTGTAGTAGTGTGGTAGTGAAGTAGTAGTGTAGTAGTAGTTGTAGTGTAGTAGTGGTAGTGTAGTGGTAGTGTAGTAGTGGTAGTGTGGTAGTGTAGTAGTGGTAGTGAAGTAGTAGTGTAGTAGTGGTAGTGTAGTAGTGGTAGTGTAGTAGTGTAGTAGTGTAGTAGTAGTAGTGAAGTAGTAGTGTAGTAGTGTAGTGAAGTAGTAGTGGTAGTGTAGTAGTGTAGTAGTGGTAGTGAAGTAGTAGTGTAGTAGTGGTAGTGAAGTAGTAGTGGTAGTGAAGTAGTAGTGTAGTAGTGGTAGTGAAGTAGTAGTGTAGTAGTGTAGTAGTAGTAGTGTTGTAGTGGTAGTGTAGTAGTGTGGTAGTGTAGTAGTGTAGTAGTGGTAGTGTAGTAGTGTAGTAGTGGTAGTGTAGTAGTGTAGTAGAAGTAGTGTAGTAGTGGTAGTGTAGTAGTAGTAGTGTAGTAGTGGTAGTGAAGTAGTAGTGTAGTAGAAGTAGTGTAGTGGTGGTAGTGGTAGTGTAGTAGTGTAGTAGTGATAGTGAAGTAGTAGTGTAGTAGTGTAGTAGTAGTAGTGGTAGTGTAGTAGTGGTAGTGTAGTAGTGGTAGTGTAGTAGTGGTAGTGAAGTAGTAGTGTAGTTGTAGTAGTGGTAGTGTAGTAGTGTAGTAGTGGTAGTCTAGTAGTGGTAGTGTAGTAGTGTGGTAGTGAAGTAGTAGTGTAGTAGTGGTAGTGTGGTAGTGTAGTAGTGGTAGTGTAGTAGTGGTAGTGGTAGTGTAGTAGTGTAGTAGTGGTAGTGTAGTAGTGGTAGTGTAGTAGTGGTAGTGTAGTAGTGTAGTAGTGGTAGTGTAGTAGTGTGGTAGTGTAGTAGTGGTAGGGAAGTAGTGTAGTAGTGTAGTAGTGGTAGTGTAGTAGTGGTAGTGTAGTGTAGTAGTGTAGTAGTAGTGGTAGTGTAGTAGTGGTAGTGTAGTGTAGTAGTGTGGTAGTGAAGTAGTGGAGTGGTAGTGTAGTAGTGGTAGTGTAGTAGTGGTAGTGTAGTAGTGGTAGTGTAGTAGTGTAGTAGTGTAGTAGTGGTAGTGTAGTAGTGGTAGTGAAGTAGTAGTGTAGTAGTGTAGTAGTGTGGTAGTGAAGTAGTAGTGGTAGTGTAGTAGTGTAGTAGTGTAGTAGTGGTAGTGTAGTAGTGGTAGTGTAGTAGTGGTAGTGAAGTAGTGGTAGTGAAGTAGTGTAGTAGTGGTAGTGTAGTAGTAGTGTAGTAGTGGTAGTGAAGTAGTGTAGTAGTGTAGTAGTGGTAGTGTAGTAGTGGTAGTGTAGTAGTGGTAGTGTAGTAGTAGTGTGGTAGTGTGGTAGTGAAGTAGTGGTAGTGTAGTAGTGGTAGTGAAGTAGTGTAGTAGTGGTAGTGTGGTAGTGTAGTAGTGGTAGTGTAGTAGTAGTGTAGTAGTGGTAGTGTGGTAGTGTAGTAGTGTGGTAGTGTGGTAGTGTAGTAGTGGTAGTGTAGTAGTGTAGTAGTGGTAGTGTAGTAGTGTGGTAGTGTAGTAGTGGTAGGGAAGTAGTGTAGTAGTGGTAGTGTAGTAGTGGTAGTGTAGTAGTGTAGTAGTGGTAGTGTAGTAGTGGTAGTGTAGTGTAGTAGTGTAGTAGTGGTAGTGAAGTAGTGGAGTGGTAGTGTAGTAGTGGTAGTGTAGTAGTGGTAGTAGTGGTAGTGTAGTAGTGGTAGTGTAGTAGTGTAGTAGTGGTAGTGTAGTAGTGGTAGTGTAGTAGTGGTAGTGTAGTAGTGGTAGTGAAGTAGTAGTGTAGTAGTGTAGTAGTGTGGTAGTGAAGTAGTAGTGGTAGTGTAGTAGTGTAGTAGTGTAGTAGTGGTAGTGTAGTAGTGGTAGTGTAGTAGTGGTAGTGAAGTAGTAGTGTAGTAGTGGTAGTGAAGTAGTGTAGTTGTGGTAGTGGTAGTGTAGTAGTGGTAGTGAAGTAGTGTAGTAGTGGTAGTGTGGTAGTGTAGTAGTGGTAGTGTAGTAGTAGTGGTAGTGTGGTAGTGTAGTAGTGTGGTAGTGTGGTAGTGTAGTAGTGGTAGTGTGGTAGTGGTAGTGTAGTAGTGTAGTGTAGTAGTGGTGTAGTGTAGTAGTGGTAGTGTAGTAGTGTGGTAGTGTAGTAGTAGTAGTAGTGGTAGTGTAGTAGTGTGGTAGTGTAGTAGTGTAGTAGAAGTAGTGGTAGTGTAGTAGTGTAGTAGTGGTAGTGTAGTAGTGTAGTAGTGGTAGTGTGGTAGTGTAGTAGTGGTAGTGTGGAAGTGTATTAGTGTAGTAGTGGTAGTGTAGTAGTAGTAGTGTAGTAGTGGTAGGGTAGTAGTGGTAGTGTAGTAGTGGTAGTGTAGTAGTGTTGTAGTGTAGTAGTGGTAGTGTGGAAGTGTAGTAGTGTAGTAGTGGTAGTGTAGTAGTGGTAGTGTAGTAGTAGTAGTGTAGTAGTGGTAGGGTAGTAGTGGTAGTGTAGTAGTGGTAGTGTAGTAGTGGTAGTGTAGTAGTGGTAGTGTAGTAGTGGTAGTGTAGTAGTGTAGTAGTGGTAGTGTAGTAGTGAAGTAGTGGTAGTGTGGTAGTGGTGTAGTGTAGTAGTGGTAGTGGTGTAGTGTAGTAGTGGTAGTGTAGTAGTGGTAGTGTAGTAATGTAGTAGTGTAGTAGTGGTAGTGTAGTAGTGGTAGTGTAGTAGTGTAGTAGTGGTAGTGTAGTAGTGTAGTAGTGGTGTAGTGGTGTAGTGTAGTAGTGGTAGTGTAGTAGTGTGGTAGTGTAGTAGTGGTAGTGTAGTAGTGTGGTAGTGTAATAGTGTAGTAGTGTAGTAGTGGTAGTGTAGTAGTAGTGGTAGTGTAGTAGTGTGGTAGTGTAGTAGTGTGGTAGTGTAGTAGTGGTAGTGTAGTAGTAGTAGTGTAGTAGTGGTAGTGAAGTAGTGTAGTAGTGTAGTAGTGGTAGTGTAGTAGTGGTAGTGTAGTAGTGTAGTAGTGGTAGTGTAGTAGTGGTAATGCCAAGAGTGTGCAAAGCTGTCATCAAGGCAAAGGGTGGATATTTGAAGAATCTCAAATATAAAATATATGTTGATTTGTTTAACACTTTTTTGGTTACTATGTGATTCCATATGTGTTATTTCATAGTTTTGATGTCTTCATTATTATTCTACAATGTAAAAAATAGTAAAAAAAAAAAAAAAAAACTTGAATGAGTAGGTGTGTCCAAACTTTTGACTGGTAGTGTATATATATGTTATATATCGATAACAGTCACTTATTAAATCATTTCCTCATATCAGTCTCATTCTGAACGTCGCATAATCCTTGAACCTGGAAGAACCCTAACCTTATTGATGAATCAGCAATACACAAATTGGCTTAATTATTTATTTACTAACTAACTAAATAATAACACAGAATACATAAAACAATTATTTCATTTAGAATGCTAAAATCACATTGCTATCTTCACAAAAGTATTCTCATACTTAATCATATATTTTATACAACATTTAGATGCAAACCTGACAACTAGAATGTGTACACCCTCACAGCCACAGGTATTTTGTTATACCATCTTTAATGACATCACAAAATATGAAACAATATGACATGATTATTCTTTAGATCCCCACCAACCATTCCAAACATTTGGATGTCAGGAATAATGTTCCAATGTCCAATCTTTCGACGTTGGAGTTTTTAGGCGGCAAGAGTCTCTCTGTAACAAAGAGATGTACTGGAAGGCAGAGAGGAAAGTTCCCTCCTGCTTAAATTTAGGACCGAGTGTTAAGGTGTCAAGACAGGCTCAGCCCCCCTTCCCCAGTGTTAAGGTGTCAAGACCGGCTCAGCCCCCCTTCCCCAGTGTTAAGGTGTCAAGACAGGCTCAGCCCCCCTTCCCCAGTGTTAAGGTGTCAAGACCGGCTCAGTCCCCCTTCCCCAGTGTTAAGGTGTCAAGACCGGCTCAGTCCCCCTTCCCCAGTGTTAAGGTGTCAAGACCGGCTCAGTCCCCCTTCCCCAGTGTTAAGGTGTCAAGACCGGCTCAGCCCCCCTTCCCCAGTGTTAAGGTGTCAAGACCGGCTCAGCCCCTCTTCTGTGGGAGAGAGGGGGTCTGGATATCTTCAAACATTTGCCTAGCTGATGGCTCCTTTGATCCACTGTCAGGAGAGTCATGACAGATGTGGATATTGATGTGTGTACTAAGATCTTTCCCTCCCTGTGACCTCTAACCTCTTTAATCCCTCATCACCGTAGGAAGAGTGTTTGTGACCTCTAACCTCTTTAATCCCTCATCACCGTAGGAAGAGTGTTTGTGACCTCTAACCTCTATTTAATCCCTCAACACCGTAGGAAGAGTGTTTGTGACCTCTAACCTCTATTTAATCCCTCATCACCGTAGGAAGAGTGTTTGTGACCTCTAACCTCTATTTAATCCCTCATCACCGTAGGAAGAGTGTTTGTGACCTCTAACCTCTATTTAATCCCTCAACACCGTAGGAAGAGTGTTTGTGACCTCTAACCTCTATTTAATCCCTCATCACCGTAGGAAGAGTGTTTGTGACCTCTAACCTCTATTTAATCCCTCATCACCGTAGGGAAGAGTGTTTGTGACCTCTAACCTCTATTTAATCCCTCATCACCGTAGGAAGAGTGTTTGTGACCTCTAACCTCTATTTTAATCCCTCATCACCGTAGGGAAGAGTGTTTGTGACCTCTAACCTCTATTTAATCCCTCATCACCGTAGGAAGAGTGTTTGTGACCTCTAACCTCTATTTAATCCCTCAACACCGTAGGAAGAGTGTTTGTGACCTCTAACCTCTATTTAATCCCTCATCACCGTAGGAAGAGTGTTTGTGACCTCTAACCTCTATTTAATCCCTCATCACCGTAGGAAGAGTGTTTGTGACCTCTAACCTCTATTTAATCCCTCAACACCGTAGGAAGAGTGTTTGTGACATACGAAGCTGACAGTGATAAACACATCAAACAGATCATCAACTTTGTGGGTTTGCTGAGACACAACGGCTTCGACACACACGTAAGCACACACACACACAGACGACACAGACACTCACACACGTAAGGCTGGTTTCTCCTAGTAGAGACACGTAAGGCTGGTTTCTCCTAGTAGAGACGCGTAAGGCTGGTTTCTCCTAGTAGAGACACGTAAGGCTGGTTTCTCCTAGTAGAGACGCGTAAGGCTGGTTTCTCCTAGTAGAGACGCGTAAGGCTGGTTTCTCCTAGTAGAGACACGTAAGGCTGGTTTCTCCTAGTAGAGACACGTAAGGCTGGTTTCTCCTAGTAGAGACGCGTAAGGCTGGTTTCTCCTAGTAGAGACGCGTAAGGCTGGTTTCTCCTAGTAGAGACGCGTAAGGCTGGTTTCTCCTAGTAGAGACACGTAAGGCTGGTTTCTCCTAGTAGAGACACGTAAGGCTGGTTTCTCCTAGTAGAGACACGTAAGGCTGGTTTCTCCTAGTAGAGACGCGTAAGGCTGGTTTCTCCTAGTAGAGACACGTAAGGCTGGTTTCTCCTAGTAGAGACGCGTAAGGCTGGTTTCTCCTAGTAGAGACACGTAAGGCTGGTTTCTCCTAGTAGAGACGCGTAAGGCTGGTTTCTCCTAGTAGAGACACGTAAGGCTGGTTTCTCCTAGTAGAGACGCGTAAGGCTGGTTTCTCCTAGTAGAGACACGTAAGGCTGGTTTCTCCTAGTAGAGACACGTAAGGCTGGTTTCTCCTAGTAGAGACGCGTAAGGCTGGTTTCTCCTAGTAGAGACAGTGGAAGACTAATGGAGAGCTTCTCCTAGTAGAGAATTATAACTGACCGCACCCCTTTTTGTTTTGAACAAAACATTCTATACATATTTGCCCGTGGTAGAAACGGTCAGAAAGTAACTTTTTGGATCTGAATGCCAAAACATTGAGGAGATGGATGTGCTCAAAGTTGACCTGTTTTACATACCCCACCCCACCATGAGACATCCATTCTTTCATCACTGGAAAAGATAAACGGTTTAGTTTGATATAATTTAAAATCTTACAAAAAGGGTTGTCGAGCCATTTTATAACGTCAGTTATCGACAAATGTATAAACTCAGATTTTTTATATTTTCGCATATGTTGTACTTAGATTCTATTTGACATAATCTGAAGTGTTTGTGTTGTACCCACCGTTGGTTGAGACATAGCATACTCTAGAGTGCAGGGTGGGTGTCATGTTTTGGCTGATAAATGTACTAAAATGGGAATCAAATAGAAATTTCAACTTTAAAATGGTTGGAGGTCCACATCAGAAAATGTTGACTTGAATGGCAATATCAGTTGTTTTAAATTACACTAACAATCTTTCAGAGGAAACCTTGGAATCATAAAAATATAGATAATAGAATATACATTCCCATTTAAGTTGACATTCAACGGTTGGTTGACTGGCGGCCATCTTTGTGGTAGTAAGTGGAAGTTAAAATTTAAATTCAATTTTAAATTTCAATGATGAGGGGCCTCCCGAGTGGAGCAGCGGTCTAAGGCACTACATCGCAGTGCTAGAGGCGTCACTACAGACCGAGTGGAGCAGCGGTCTGAGGCACTGCATCGCAGTGCTAGAGGCGTCACTACAGACCGAGTGGAGCAGCGGTCTGAGGCACTGCATCTCAGTGCTAGAGGCGTCACTACAGACCGAGTGGAGCAGCGGTCTAAGGCACTACATCGCAGTGCTAGAGGCGTCACTACAGACCGAGTGGAGCAGCGGTCTGAGGCACTGCATCTCAGTGCTAGAGGCGTCACTACAGACCGAGTGGAGCAGCGGTCTAAGGCACTACATCGCAGTGCTAGAGGCGTCACTACAGACCGAGTGGAGCAGCGGTCTGAGGCACTGCATCTCAGTGCTAGAGGCGTCACTACAGACCGAGTGGAGCAGCTGTCTGAGGCACTGCATCTCAGTGCTAGAGGCGTCACTACAGACCGAGTGGCGCAGCGGTCTAAGGCACTGCATCTCAGTGTTGGAGGCGTCACTACAGACCGAGTGGCGCAGCGGTCTGAGGCACTGCATCTCAGAGCTATAGGCGTCACTACAGACCGAGTGGCGCAGCGGTCTGAGGCACTGCATCTCAGTGTTGGAGGCGTCACTACAGACCGAGTGGCGCAGCGGTCTGAGGCACTGCATCTCAGTGCTATAGGCGTCACTACAGACCGAGTGGCGCAGCGGTCTGAGGCACTGCATCTCAGTGCTTGAGGCGTCACTACAGACCGAGTGGCGCAGCGGTCTGAGGCACTGCATCTCAGTGCTAGAGGCGTCACTACAGACCGAGTGGCGCAGCGGTCTGAGGCACTGCATCTCAGTGTTGGAGGCGTCACTACAGACCGAGTGGCGCAGCGGTCTAAGGCACTGCATCTCAGTGTTGGAGGCGTCACTACAGACCGAGTGGAGCAGCGGTCTAAGGCACTGCATCTCAGTGCTAGAGGCGTCACTACAGACCGAGTGGCGCAGCGGTCTGAGGCACTGCATCTCAGTGTTGGAGGCGTCACTACAGACCGAGTGGCGCAGCGGTCTAAGGCACTGCATCTCAGTGTTGGAGGCGTCACTACAGACCGAGTGGCGCAGCGGTCTGAGGCACTGCATCGCAGTGCTTGAGGCGTCACTACAGACCCGTGTTCGATCCAAGTGTGTCACAGCCGGCTGCAAGCTGACGTCGGTCGCCAGTTGGATGGCGTTTCCTCCGACACATTGGTATGGCTGGCTTCCGGGTTAAGCGAGCAGTGTGTCAAGAAGCAGTGCGGCTTGGCAGGGTCGTGTTTCGGAGGATGCATGGCTCTCGACCTTCGCCTCTCCTGAGTCCGTACGGGAGTTGCAGCGATGGGACAAGACTGTAACTACCAATTGGATATCACAAAATTGGGGAGAAAAGGGGGTAAAAGTACAAAAGGAAAAAATATCAATGATGTACCAGCTAAATGGAAGTGGTGTGAAGGGCTATGTCCAGTCTATGTCCAGTCTATGTCCAGTCTATGTCCAGTCTATGTCCAGTCTATGAATTCTATTTCTATGATTGACGTGACGCCCATCCTGTATGCTGTGTCTCAACCAATAGATTACCACAGTATGAGTCATAATACCCATAAAACCTAGCGGTCAATCTTTTTTCCACCAATCATTTTTCCTATAGGGGATTTTAGAAACACTTAAAATAAGGGCTGTGTTTTGTGTATGGCGTGACATTTTGATAACCGTATACATCTCTCTAGGACAAGGTGACTTTTATAAATATATTTGCCTGTATTTACCCCCAACAAATGAAATGCTAATTAGCTGCTAATGTGGCTATCATAATGAACTACAAATGTCATGATGATCTGGACGAGACTGCCGAATCGAGGCAAAGGTAATAATCTCTGGATTAACTATCAAATGTTAACTAAATGTAGTAATGAATAAATTGGTTACATTTCTTTAAATGGACAATTCTGTGAACTGTCTTGTGGAAGTTTTAAATTGACACAATACCTGTTAGCAAAGGTGTCAGCTAGAGATGACGTGCAGGAGCTTGCAGGGATTTGTAGTTCTGCATGATGTCTACTTTGATGCTAATTAGCATTTTAGAATCTGAGAGTAAATAGAGCAAAATATATTGATAAAAGTCACCTTGTCTGAGAGAGATTTACATGGTAATCAAAACGTCACGCCAGGGTAAGACTACACGAAACACAGCCCTTATTTGAACTGTTTCTAAAATCCCCTCTGGGAAAAACGTAAGGTGGAATAACGATTGTAACCATTTCCCTGTTTGACCGCTAGGTTTTATGGGTATTATGACAAACACCTCAGATTATGTAAAATAGGGTCTAAACTACAAAATATACAAAAATAAAGTAAAAAATCACTTATATAAATCATTTATAAAATAATTTGACAACCCTGTTTGTAAGCTTTTAAATGATATAAAACTGAACTGTTTATCTTTCCAGTGATGAAGACATGGATGTCTCATGGTGGGGTGGGATATGCAAAACGGGTCAACTTTGAACACCTCTATCTCCTCAATGTTTTGGCATTCAGGACCAAAATGTCAATTTCTGACCACTTCTACCATGGGCAAATATGAATAGAAAGTTTCGTTCAAATCAAAAGGGGTGCGGTCAAAGTGATTGAAATCAAATGTAACGAGCCAGTTGCACCTTCCTTGAGAACTTTGAATTCTTCAGCCACAGTATTTAGCATACCGTTCCCTTGGGGCTGTTCCAGAGAACTAGATCAATGAGAAACTTAATGACAAGGTACAATTCACTTGACAACAACATACACATTTAGCCTCCTTAATAAACCAGAAAATCTAGTTATATGTGGCTGTTTATCAAAGTTAGCTGGCTAACGTAGTACATTTACATTTTAGTCATTCAGCAGACGCTCTTATCCAAAGCGACTTAAAGGAGCAATTAGGGTTGAGTGCCTTGCTCAAGGACACATGGACAGATTTTTTCTCCTAGTCAGCTTGGGGATTCGAACCAGCGACCTTTCAGTTACTGGCACAACACTCGGCTACCACTCGGCTACCTGGCGTAGTAATCCTGCTTTCTGAAGTACTGTCCCCACTGGTCAGCTGTAAGTCACATCCTGGTGTTTCAGATCGATATGTTTGAGCAGCAGTTCCGGAGCATCAGTAAGATCGACTTCATGGAGCGGTACCTCAGCGAGGTAAAGGAACCCCCCACCTTTCATTCTGTCTCTTCTTATTAACTTAATGATAGTTCGGCTCGACATTCCTGTTCAGGGCTGGTACATTAAAGAACAATTCTAAAGTTCAAAATGATGATTCTTAGAATCAGCAGGACGTCCAGGAACAATCCCCCACTATGGTGCATCCCAAATGGCACCCTGTTCCTGGGCTCATAGGGCTCCTCATAGGGCTCCTCATAGGGCTCTGGGAAAAATACATGCATGTAGGGAATAGTGTGCCATTTGGGATGCAGATTGGGATGAATTTGTGCTATGACCAAAACCCATCAGTGTCAATAGTAAAGTTAGTAACAGGACAGTGTAAGGGACAGACAGACAGACAGACAGACAGGTTAGTAACAGGGCAGTGTAAGAGACAGACAGACAGACAGACAGGTTAGTAACAGGACAGTGTAAGGGACAGACAGACAGGTTAGTAACAGGACAGTGTAAGGGACAGACAGACAGGTTAGTAACAGGACAGTGTAAGGGACAGACAGACAGGTTAGTAACAGGACAGTGTAAGAGACAGACAGACAGGTTAGTAACAGGACAGTGTAAGGGACAGACAGACAGGTTAGTAACAGGACAGTGTAAGGGACAGACAGACAGACAGGTTAGTAACAGGACAGTGTAAGAGACAGACAGACAGGTTAGTAACAGGACAGTGTAAGGGACAGACAGACAGGTTAGTAACAGGACAGTGTAAGGGACAGACAGACAGACAGGTTAGTAACAGGACAGTGTAAGAGACAGACAGACAGGTTAGTAACAGGACAGTGTAAGGGACAGACAGACAGACAGGTTAGTAACAGGACAGTGTAAGGGACAGACAGACAGACAGGTTAGTAACAGGGGAGTGTAAGGGACAGACAGACAGGTTAGTAACAGGACAGTGTAAGGGACAGACAGACAGGTTAGTAACAGGACAGTGTAAGGGACAGACAGACAGGTTAGTAACAGGACAGTGTAAGGGACAGACAGACAGGTTAGTAACAGGACAGTGTAAGGGACAGACAGACAGGTTAGTAACAGGACAGTGTAAGGGACAGACAGACAGGTTAGTAACAGGACAGTGTAAGGGACAGACAGACAGGTTAGTAACAAGACAGTGTAAGAGACAGACAGACAGGTTAGTAACATGAGAGTGTAAGGGACAGACAGACAGACAGGTTAGTAACAGGGGAGTGTAAGGGACAGACAGACAGGTTAGTAACAAGACAGTGTAAGAGACAGACAGACAGGTTAGTAACAGGAGAGTGTAAGGGACAGACAGACAGACAGGTTAGTAACAGGACAGTGTAAGGGACAGACAGACAGACAGGTTAGTAACAGGACAGTGTAAGAGACAGACAGACAGGTTAGTAACAGGACAGTGTAAGGGACAGACAGACAGGTTAGTAACAGGACAGTGTAAGGGACAGACAGACAGACAGGTTAGTAACAGGACAGTGTAAGAGACAGACAGACAGGTTAGTAACAGGACAGTGTAAGGGACAGACAGACAGGTTAGTAACAGGACAGTGTAAGGGACAGACAGACAGGTTAGTAACAGGACAGTGTAAGAGACAGACAGACAGGTTAGTAACAGGACAGTGTAAGGGACAGACAGACAGGTTAGTAACAGGACAGTGTAAGAGACAGACAGACAGGTTAGTAACAGGACAGCGTAAGAGACAGACAGACAGGTTAGTAACAGGACAGTGTAAGGGACAGACAGACAGACGGGTTAGTAACAGGACAGTGTAAGAGACAGACATACAGGTTAGTAACATGACAGTGTAAGAGACAGACAGACAGGTTAGTAACAGGACAGTGTAAGAGACAGACAGACAGGTTAGTAACAGGACAGCGTAAGAGACAGACAGACAGGTTAGTAACAGGACAGTGTAAGGGACAGACAGACAGACGGGTTAGTAACAGGACAGTGTAAGAGACAGACAGACAGGTTAGTAACAGGACAGTGTAAGAGACAGACAGACAGGTTAGTAACAGGACAGTGTAAGGGACAGACAGACAGGTTAGTAACAGAACAGTGTAAGAGACAGACAGACAGGTTAGTAACAGGACAGTGTAAGAGACAGACAGACAGGTTAGTAACAGGACAGTGTAAGGGACAGACAGACAGGTTAGTAACAGGACAGTGTAAGAGACAGACAGACAGGTTAGTAACAGGACAGTGTAAGAGACAGACAGACAGGTTAGTAACAGGACAGTGTAAGGGACAGACAGACAGACAGGTTAGTAACAGGACAGTGTAAGAGACAGACAGACAGGTTAGTAACAGGACAGTGTAAGAGACAGACAGACAGGTTAGTAACAGGACAGTGTAAGGGACAGACAGACAGACAGGTTAGTAACAGGACAGTGTAAGGGACAGACAGACAGACAGGTTAGTAACAGGACAGTGTAAGGGACAGACAGACAGGTTAGTAACAGGACAGTGTAAGGGACAGACAGACAGACAGGTTAGTAACAGGGCAGTGTAAGAGACAGACAGACAGGTTAGTAACAGGACAGTGTAAGAGACAGACAGACAGGTTAGTAACAGGACAGCGTAAGAGACAGACAGACAGGTTAGTAACAGGACAGTGTAAGGGACAGACAGACAGACGGGTTAGTAACAGGACAGTGTAAGGGACAGACAGACAGACAGGTTAGTAACAGGACAGTGTAAGGGACAGACAGACAGGTTAGTAACAGGACAGTGTAAGGGACAGACAGACATACAGGTTAGTAACATGACAGTGTAAGAGACAGACAGACAGGTTAGTAACAGGACAGTGTAAGAGACAGACAGACAGGTTAGTAACAGGACAGCGTAAGAGACAGACAGACAGGTTAGTAACAGGACAGTGTAAGGGACAGACAGACAGACGGGTTAGTAACAGGACAGTGTAAGAGACAGACAGACAGGTTAGTAACAGGACAGTGTAAGAGACAGACAGACAGGTTAGTAACAGGACAGTGTAAGGGACAGACAGACAGGTTAGTAACAGAACAGTGTAAGAGACAGACAGACAGGTTAGTAACAGGACAGTGTAAGAGACAGACAGACAGGTTAGTAACAGGACAGTGTAAGGGACAGACAGACAGGTTAGTAACAGGACAGTGTAAGAGACAGACAGACAGGTTAGTAACAGGACAGTGTAAGAGACAGACAGACAGGTTAGTAACAGGACAGTGTAAGGGGCAGACAGACAGACAGGTTAGTAACAGGACAGTGTAAGAGACAGACAGACAGGTTAGTAACAGGACAGTGTAAGAGACAGACAGACAGGTTAGTAACAGGACAGTGTAAGGGACAGACAGACAGACAGGTTAGTAACAGGACAGTGTAAGGGACAGACAGACAGACAGGTTAGTAACAGGACAGTGTAAGGGACAGACAGACAGGTTAGTAACAGGACAGTGTAAGGGACAGACAGACAGACAGGTTAGTAACAGGGCAGTGTAAGAGACAGACAGACAGGTTAGTAACATGACAGTGTAAGGGACAGACAGACAGACAGGTTAGTAACAGGACAGTGTAAGAGACAGACAGACAGGTTAATAACAGGACAGTGTAATAGACAGACAGACAGGTTAGTAACAGGACAGTGTAAGAGACAGACAGACAGGTTAGTAACAGGACAGTGTAAGAGACAGACAGACAGGTTAGTAACAGGACAGCGTAAGAGACAGACAGACAGGTTAGTAACAGGACAGTGTAAGGGACAGACAGACAGACAGGTTAGTAACAGGACAGTGTAAGAGACAGACAGACAGGTTAGTAACAGGACAGTGTAATAGACAGACAGACAGGTTAGTAACAGGACAGTGTAAGGGACAGACAGACAGGTTAGTAACAGGACAGTGTAAGAGACAGACAGACAGGTTAGTAACAGGACAGTGTAAGAGACAGACAGACAGGTTAGTAACAGGACAGTGTAAGAGACAGACAGACAGGTTAGTAACAGGACAGTGTAAGGGACAGACAGACAGACAGGTTAGTAACAGGACAGTGTAAGGGACAGACAGACAGACAGGTTAGTAACAGGACAGTGTAAGAGACAGACAGACAGGTTAGTAACAGGACAGTGTAAGGGACAGACAGACAGACAGGTTAGTAACAGGACAGTGTAAGGGACAGACAGACAGACAGGTTAGTAACAGGACAGTGTAAGGGACAGACAGACAGGTTAGTAACAGGACAGTGTAAGGGACAGACAGACAGACAGGTTAGTAACAGGGCAGTGTAAAAGACAGACAGACAGGTTAGTAACAGGACAGTGTAAGGGACAGACAGACAGACAGGTTAGTAACAGGACAGTGTAAGAGACAGACAGACAGGTTAGTAACAGGACAGTGTAATAGACAGACAGACAGGTTAGTAACAGGACAGTGTAAGAGACAGACAGACAGGTTAGTAACAGGACAGTGTAAGAGACAGACAGACAGGTTAGTAACAGGACAGTGTAAGAGACAGACACAGGTTAGTAACAGGACAGTGTAAGGGACAGACAGACAGGTTAGTAACAGGACAGTGTAAGAGACAGACAGACAGGTTAGTAACAGGACAGTGTAAGGGACAGACAGACAGGTTAGTAACAGGACAGTGTAAGGGACAGACAGACAGGTTAGTAACAGGACAGTGTAAGAGACAGACAGACAGGTTAGTAACAGGACAGTGTAAGAGACAGACAGACAGGTTAGTAACAGGACAGTGTAAGGGACAGACACAGGTTAGTAACAGGACAGTGTAAGGGACAGACAGACAGACAGGTTAGTAACAGGACAGTGTAAGGGACAGACAGACAGACAGGTTAGTAACAGGACAGTGTAAGGGACAGACAGACAGGTTAGTAACAGGACAGTGTAAGAGACAGACAGACAGGTTAGTAACAGGACAGTGTAAGGGACAGACAGACAGACAGGTTAGTAACAGGACAGTGTAAGGGACAGACAGACAGGTTAGTAACAGGACAGTGTAAGAGACAGACAGACAGGTTAGTAACAGGACAGTGTAAGAGACAGACAGACAGGTTAGTAACAGGGCAGTGTAAGGGACAGACAGACAGGTTAGTAACAGGACAGTGTAAGAGACAGACAGACAGGTTAGTAACAGGACAGTGTAAGAGACAGACAGACAGGTTAGTAACAGGACAGTGTAAGGGACAGACAGACAGACAGGTTAGTAACAGGACAGTGTAAGAGACAGACAGACAGGTTAGTAACAGGACAGTGTAAGAGACAGACAGACAGGTTAGTAACAGGACAGTGTAAGAGACAGACAGACAGGTTAGTAACAGGGCAGTGTAAGGGACAGACAGACAGGTTAGTAACAGGACAGTGTAAGAGACAGACAGACAGGTTAGTAACAGGACAGTGTAAGAGACAGACAGACAGGTTAGTAACAGGACAGTGTAAGGGACAGACAGACAGGTTAGTAACAGGACAGTGTAAGGGACAGACAGACAGACAGGTTAGTAACAGGACAGTGTAAGAGACAGACAGACAGGTTAGTAACAGGACAGTGTAAGAGACAGACAGACAGGTTAGTAACAGGACAGTGTAAGGGACAGACAGACAGGTTAGTAACAGGACAGTGTAAGAGACAGACAGACAGGTTAGTAACAGGACAGTGTAAGAGACAGACAGACAGGTTAGTAACAGGACAGTGTAAGGGACAGACAGACAGGTTAGTAACAGGACAGTGTAAGAGACAGACAGACAGGTTAGTAACAGGACAGTGTAAGAGACAGACAGACAGGTTAGTAACAGGACAGTGTAAGGGACAGACAGACAGACAGATGTCTAATTCCTCCATGCCTCGTCCTTACAGAAGGAATACCTCATAATCATCATCATCAGTCCAAAGTACCATGAGACTGTGACCTCATCACCGGTTAGCTTGGAGAACGACGAGAGGATCCTCAACACAGTCTACATACACAAACAGGTACCTCAACACTGTCAGACCTCAACACAGTCTACATACACAAACAGGGACCTCAACACAGTCAGACCTCAACATAGTCTACATACACAAACAGGTACCTCAACACAGTCTACATACACAAACAGGACCTCAACACTGTCAGACCTCAACACAGTCTACATACACAAACAGGGACCTCAACACTGTCAGACCTCAACACAGTCTACATACACAAACAGGGACCTCAACACAGTCTACATACACAAACAGGTACCTCAACACAGTCTACATACACAAACAGGTACCTCAACACAGTCTACATACACAAACAGGGACCTCAACACAGTCAGACCTCAACACAGTCTACATACACAAACAGGGACCTCAACACTGTCAGACCTCAACACAGTCTACATACACAAACAGGTACCTCAACACAGTCTACATACACAAACAGGGACCTCAACACAGTCTACATACACAAACAGGGACCTCAACACTGTCAGACCTCAACACAGTCTATATACACAAACAGGGACCTCAACACAGTCTACATACACAAACAGGGACCTCAACACTGTCAGACCTCAACACAGTTTACATACACAAACAGGGACCTCAACACTGTCAGACCTCAACACAGTCTACATACACAAACAGGGACCTCAACACTGTCAGACCTCAACACAGTCTACATACACAAACAGGTACCTCAACACTGTCAGACCTCAACACAGTCTACATACACAAACAGGTACCTCAACACAGTCTACATACACAAACAGGTACCTCAACACAGTCTACATACACAAACAGGGACCTCAACACTGTCAGACCTCAACACAGTCTACATACACAAACAGGGACCTCAACACAGTCTACATACACAAACAGGGACCTCAACACAGTCTACATACACAAACAGGTACCTCAACACAGTCTACATACACAAACAGGTACCTCAACACAGTCTACATACACAAACAGGGACCTCAACACTGTCAGACCTCAACACAGTCTACATACACAAACAGGTACCTCAACACAGTCTACATACACAAACAGGTACCTCAACACAGTCTACATACACAAACAGGTACCTCAACACAGTCTACATACACAAACAGGGACCTCAACACAGTCTACATACACAAACAGGTACCTCAACACTGTCAGACCTCAACACAGTCTACATACACAAACAGGGACCTCAACACAGTCTACATACACAAACAGGTACCTCAACACTGTCAGACCTCAACACAGTCTACATACACAAACAGGGACCTCAACACAGTCTACATACACAAACAGGTACCTCAACACAGTCAATATACACAAACAGGTACCTCAACACAGTCTACATACACAAACAGGTACCTCAACACAGTCTACATACACAAACAGGGACCTCAACACAGTCTACATACACAAACAGGTACCTCAACACAGTCTACATACACAAACAGGGACCTCCACACTGTCAGACCTCAACACAGTCTACATACACAAACAGGGACCTCAACACAGTCTACATACACAAACAGGGACCTCAACACAGTCAGACCTCAACACAGTCTACATACACAAACAGGTACCTCAACACAGTCTACATACACAAACAGGGACCTCAACACTGTCAGACCTCAACACAGTCTACATACACAAACAGGTACCTCAACACTGTCAGACCTCAACACAGTCTACATACACAAACAGGGACCTCAACACAGTCTACATACACAAACAGGTACCTCAACACTGTCAGACCTCAACACAGTCTACATACACAAACAGGTACCTCAACACTGTCAGACCTCAACACAGTCTACATACACAAACAGGGACCTCAACACAGTCTACATACACAAACAGGGACCTCAACACTGTCAGACCTCAACACAGTCTACATACACAAACAGGGACCTCAACACTGTCAGACCTCAACACAGTCTACATACACAAACAGGGACCTCAACACAGTCTACATACACAAACAGGGACCTCAACACAGTCTACATACACAAACAGGTACCTCAACACAGTCTACATACACAAACAGGTACCTCAACACTGTCAGACCTCAACACAGTCTACATACACAAACAGGGACCTCAACACTGTCAGACCTCAATACAGTCTACATACACAAACAGGGACCTCAACACAGTCTACATACACAAACAGGGACCTCAACACTGTCAGACCTCAACACAGTCTACATACACAAACAGGGACCTCAACACAGTCTACATACACAAACAGGTACCTCAACACAGTCAATATACACAAACAGGGACCTCAACACAGTCTACATACACAAACAGGGACCTCAACACAGTCTACATACACAAACAGGGACCTCAACACAGTCTACATACACAAACAGGGACCTCAACACAGTCTACATACACAAACAGGTACCTCAACACAGTCTACATACACAAACAGGGACCTCAACACAGTCTACATACACAAACAGGTACCTCAACACAGTCTACATACACAAACAGGTACCTCAACACTGTCAGACCTCAACACAGTCTACATACACAAACAGGGACCTCAACACAGTCTACATACACAAACAGGTACCTCAACACTGTCAGACCTCAACACAGTCTACATACACAAACAGGGACCTCAACCCAGTCTACATACACAAACAGGTACCTCAACACAGTCAATATACACAAACAGGTACCTCAACACAGTCTACATACACAAACAGGTACCTCAACACTGTCAGACCTCAACACAGTCTACATACACAAACAGGGACCTCAACACAGTCTACATACACAAACAGGTACCTCAACACAGTCAATATACACAAACAGGTACCTCAACACAGTCAATATACACAAACAGGTACCTCAACACAGTCTACATACACAAACAGGTACCTCAACACAGTCTACATACACAAACAGGTACCTCAACACAGTCTACATACACAAACAGGTACCTCAACAATGTCAGACCTCAACACAGTCTACATACACAAACAGGGACCTCAACACAGTCTACATACACAAACAGGTACCTCAACACTGTCAGACCTCAACACAGTCTACATACACAAACAGGGACCTCAACACAGTCTACATACACAAACAGGTACCTCAACACTGTCAGACCTCAACACAGTCTACATACACAAACAGGGACCTCAACACAGTCTACATACACAAACAGGTACCTCAACACAGTCAATATACACAAACAGGTACCTCAACACAGTCTACATACACAAACAGGTACCTCAACACAGTCTACATACACAAACAGGGACCTCAACACAGTCTACATACACAAACAGGTACCTCAACTTAGTCTACATACACAAACAGGGACCTCAACACAGTCTACATACACAAACAGGGACCTCAACACTGTCAGACCTCAACACAGTCTACATACACAAACAGGTACCTCAACACAGTCTACATACACAAACAGGTACCTCAACACAGTCTACATACACAAACAGGGACCTCAACACAGTCTACATACACAAACAGGTACCTCAACACAGTCTACATACACAAACAGGTACCTCAACACAGTCTACATACACAAACAGGGACCTCAACACAGTCTACATACACAAACAGGTACCTCAACACAGTCTACATACACAAACAGGGACCTCAACACAGTCTACATACACAAACAGGGACCTCAACACAGTCTACATACACAAACAGGTACCTCAACACTGTCAGACCTCAACACAGTCTACATACACAAACAGGGACCTCAACACAGTCTACATACACAAACAGGTACCTCAACACAGTCAATATACACAAACAGGTACCTCAACACAGTCTACATACACAAACAGGTACCTCAACACAGTCTACATACACAAACAGGGACCTCAACACAGTCTACATACACAAACAGGTACCTCAACACAGTCTACATACACAAACAGGGACCTCAACACTGTCAGACCTCAACACAGTCTACATACACAAACAGGGACCTCAACACAGTCTACATACACAAACAGGGACCTCAACACAGTCAGACCTCAACACAGTCTACATACACAAACAGGTACCTCAACACAGTCTACATACACAAACAGGGACCTCAACACTGTCAGACCTCAACACAGTCTACATACACAAACAGGTACCTCAACACTGTCAGACCTCAACACAGTCTACATACACAAACAGGGACCTCAACACAGTCTACATACACAAACAGGTACCTCAACACTGTCAGACCTCAACACAGTCTACATACACAAACAGGTACCTCAACACTGTCAGACCTCAACACAGTCTACATACACAAACAGGGACCTCAACACAGTCTACATACACAAACAGGGACCTCAACACTGTCAGACCTCAACACAGTCTACATACACAAACAGGGACCTCAACACTGTCAGACCTCAACACAGTCTACATACACAAACAGGGACCTCAACACAGTCTACATACACAAACAGGGACCTCAACACAGTCTACATACACAAACAGGTACCTCAACACAGTCTACATACACAAACAGGTACCTCAACACTGTCAGACCTCAACACAGTCTACATACACAAACAGGGACCTCAACACTGTCAGACCTCAATACAGTCTACATACACAAACAGGGACCTCAACACTGTCAGACCTCAACACAGTCTACATACACAAACAGGGACCTCAACACAGTCTACATACACAAACAGGTACCTCAACACAGTCAATATACACAAACAGGGACCTCAACACAGTCTACATACACAAACAGGGACCTCAACACAGTCTACA
Organism: Coregonus clupeaformis; assembly: GCF_020615455.1. NCBI lineage: Eukaryota > Metazoa > Chordata > Actinopteri > Salmoniformes > Salmonidae > Coregonus > Coregonus clupeaformis. Next base: position 210,499 of record NW_025533750.1, on the reverse strand, counting down.
TACACAAACAGGGACCTCAACACAGTCTACATACACAAACAGGGACCTCAACACAGTCTACATACACAAACAGGTACCTCAACACAGTCTACATACACAAACAGGGACCTCAACACAGTCTACATACACAAACAGGTACCTCAACACAGTCTACATACACAAACAGGTACCTCAACACTGTCAGACCTCAACACAGTCTACATACACAAACAGGGACCTCAACACAGTCTACATACACAAACAGGTACCTCAACACTGTCAGACCTCAACACAGTCTACATACACAAACAGGGACCTCAACACAGTCTACATACACAAACAGGTACCTCAACACAGTCAATATACACAAACAGGTACCTCAACACAGTCTACATACACAAACAGGTACCTCAACACTGTCAGACCTCAACACAGTCTACATACACAAACAGGGACCTCAACACAGTCTACATACACAAACAGGTACCTCAACACAGTCAATATACACAAACAGGTACCTCAACACAGTCAATATACACAAACAGATACCTCAACACAGTCTACATACACAAACAGGTACCTCAACACAGTCTACATACACAAACAGGTACCTCAACACAGTCTACATACACAAACAGGTACCTCAACAATGTCAGACCTCAACACAGTCTACATACACAAACAGGGACCTCAACACAGTCTACATACACAAACAGGTACCTCAACACTGTCAGACCTCAACACAGTCTACATACACAAACAGGGACCTCAACACAGTCTACATACACAAACAGGTACCTCAACACTGTCAGACCTCAACACAGTCTACATACACAAACAGGGACCTCAACACAGTCTACATACACAAACAGGTACCTCAACACAGTCAATATACACAAACAGGTACCTCAACACAGTCTACATACACAAACAGGTACCTCAACACAGTCTACATACACAAACAGGGACCTCAACACAGTCTACATACACAAACAGGTACCTCAACACTGTCAGACCTCAACACAGTCTACATACACAAACAGGGACCTCAACACTGTCAGACCTCAACACAGTCTACATACACAAACAGGGACCTCAACACTGTCAGACCTCAACACAGTCTACATACACAAACAGGGACCTCAATACAGTCTACATACACAAACAGGTACCTCAACACAGTCTACATACACAAACAGGGACCTCAACACAGTCAGACCTCAACACAGTCTACATACACAAACAGGGACCTCAACACTGGCAGACCTCAACACAGTCTACATACACAAACAGGTACCTCAACACAGTCTACATACACAAACAGGGACCTCAACACTGTCAGACCTCAACACAGTCTATATACACAAACAGGGACCTCAACACTGTCAGACCTCAACACAGTCTACATACACAAACAGGGACCTCAACACTGTCAGACCTCAACACAGTCTACATACACAAACAGGTACCTCAACACAGTCTACATACACAAACAGGGACCTCAACACAGTCTACATACACAAACAGGTACCTCAACACTGTCAGACCTCAACACAGTCTACATACACAAACAGGGACCTCAACACAGTCTACATACACAAACAGGTACCTCAACACAGTCAATATACACAAACAGGTACCTCAACACAGTCTACATACACAAACAGGTACCTCAACACAGTCTACATACACAAACAGGGACCTCAACACAGTCTACATACACAAACATGTACCTCAACACTGTCAGACCTCAACACAGTCTACATACACAAACAGGGACCTCAACACAGTCTACATACACAAACAGGTACCTCAACACTGTCAGACCTCAACACAGTCTACATACACAAACAGGGACCTCAACACTGTCAGACCTCAACACAGTCTACATACACAAACAGGGACCTCAACACTGGCAGACCTCAACACAGTCTACATACACAAACAGGTACCTCAACACAGTCTACATACACAAACAGGGACCTCAACACTGTCAGACCTCAACACAGTCTATATACACAAACAGGGACCTCAACACTGTCAGACCTCAACACAGTCTACATACACAAACAGGGACCTCAACACTGTCAGACCTCAAAAAGAGGGTGTCTTGTCCTGCTCCTGCAGTCATCAGCAACATAGCATTGGGGTAGGTGCAACAGAGCATTGGGGTAGGTGCAACAGAGCATTGGGGTAGGTGCAACAGAGCATTGGGGTAGGTGCAACAGAGCATTGGGGTAGGTGCAACAGAGCATTGGGGTAGGTGCAACAGAGCATTGGGGTAGGTGCAACAGAGCATTGGGGTAGGTGCAACAGAGCATTGGGGTAGGTGCAACAGAGCATTGGGGGAGGTGCAACAGAGCATTGGGGTAGGTGCAACAGAGCATTGGGGTAGGTGCAACAGAGCATTGGGGTAGGTGCAACAGAGCATTGGGGGAGGTGCAACAGAGCATTGGGGTAGGTGCATGTCTGACATCAATGTGTGCAATTACAGTGATCATTTAATATGGTCAATTTAAAAATGTTTTATATAACATAAACATACTGTTGACACGTAGGCTATGATGTAATGTTATGTTTTGCCTTGTGCGGTAGGTTTTGTGGGTTTTGACACTCTTATGTAGGTGTCATAACCAGCCATAAAATAACGCAATATATGCCACAACAGGTCTAAATATATGTGTTATGACAGGGTTATGACCATATTATGACAGGTTATGACAAGTTATGTCAGCTGTTATGACATGGTGGAAGCAGCCAGATGTAGCAGTCTGGGGTAGCCGGATGTGTTTCATACTGTTATGACATGGTGGAAGCAGCCAGATGTAGCAGTCTGGGGTAGCCGGATGTGTTTCATACTGTTATGACATGGTGGAAGCAGCCAGATGTAGCAGTCTGGGGTAGCTGGATATGTTTCATACCGTTATGACATGGTGGAAGCAGCCAGATGTAGCAGTCTGGGGTAGCCGGATGTGTTTCATACTGTTATGACATGGTGGAAGCAGCCAGATAGAGCAACACAGTCTACATACACAAACAGGGACCTCAACACAGTCAGACCTCAACACAGTCTACATACACAAACAGGTACCTCAACACAGTCTACATACACAAACAGGGACCTCAACACTGTCAGACCTCAACACAGTCTACATACACAAACAGGTACCTCAACACTGTCAGACCTCAACACAGTCTACATACACAAACAGGGACCTCAACACAGTCTACATACACAAACAGGTACCTCAACACTGTCAGACCTCAACACAGTCTACATACACAAACAGGTACCTCAACACTGTCAGACCTCAACACAGTCTACATACACAAACAGGGACCTCAACACAGTCTACATACACAAACAGGGACCTCAACACTGTCAGACCTCAACACAGTCTACATACACAAACAGGGACCTCAACACTGTCAGACCTCAACACAGTCTACATACACAAACAGGGACCTCAACACAGTCTACATACACAAACAGGGACCTCAACACAGTCTACATACACAAACAGGTACCTCAACACAGTCTACATACACAAACAGGTACCTCAACACTGTCAGACCTCAACACAGTCTACATACACAAACAGGGACCTCAACACTGTCAGACCTCAATACAGTCTACATACACAAACAGGGACCTCAACACAGTCTACATACACAAACAGGTACCTCAACACTGTCAGACCTCAACACAGTCTACATACACAAACAGGGACCTCAACACAGTCTACATACACAAACAGGTACCTCAACACAGTCAATATACACAAACAGGTACCTCAACACAGTCTACATACACAAACAGGGACCTCAACACAGTCTACATACACAAACAGGGACCTCAACACAGTCTACATACACAAACAGGTACCTCAACACAGTCTACATACACAAACAGGGACCTCAACACAGTCTACATACACAAACAGGGACCTCAACACAGTCTACATACACAAACAGGTACCTCAACACTGTCAGACCTCAACACAGTCTACATACACAAACAGGGACCTCAACACAGTCTACATACACAAACAGGTACCTCAACACTGTCAGACCTCAACACAGTCTACATACACAAACAGGGACCTCAACACAGTCTACATACACAAACAGGTACCTCAACACAGTCAATATACACAAACAGGTACCTCAACACAGTCAATATACACAAACAGGTACCTCAACACAGTCTACATACACAAACAGGTACCTCAACACAGTCTACATACACAAACAGGTACCTCAACACAGTCTACATACACAAACAGGTACCTCAACAATGTCAGACCTCAACACAGTCTACATACACAAACAGGGACCTCAACACAGTCTACATACACAAACAGGTACCTCAACACTGTCAGACCTCAACACAGTCTACATACACAAACAGGGACCTCAACACAGTCTACATACACAAACAGGTACCTCAACACTGTCAGACCTCAACACAGTCTACATACACAAACAGGGACCTCAACACAGTCTACATACACAAACAGGTACCTCAACACAGTCAATATACACAAACAGGTACCTCAACACAGTCTACATACACAAACAGGTACCTCAACACAGTCTACATACACAAACAGGGACCTCAACACAGTCAGACCTCAACACAGTCTACATACACAAACAGGTACCTCAACACAGTCTACATACACAAACAGGGACCTCAACACTGTCAGACCTCAACACAGTCTACATACACAAACAGGGACCTCAACACTGTCAGACCTCAACACAGTCTACATACACAAACAGGGACCTCAATACAGTCTACATACACAAACAGGTACCTCAACACAGTCAATATACACAAACAGGTACCTCAACACAGTCTACATACACAAACAGGTACCTCAACACAGTCTACATACACAAACAGGGACCTCAACACTGTCAGACCTCAACACAGTCTATATACACAAACAGGGACCTCAACACTGTCAGACCTCAACACAGTCTACATACACAAACAGGGACCTCAACACTGTCAGACCTCAACACAGTCTACATACACAAACAGGTACCTCAACACAGTCTACATACACAAACAGGTACCTCAACACAGTCTACATACACAAACAGGGACCTCAACACTGGCAGACCTCAACACAGTCTACATACACAAACAGGTACCTCAACACAGTCTACATACACAAACAGGGACCTCAACACTGTCAGACCTCAACACAGTCTATATACACAAACAGGGACCTCAACACTGTCAGACCTCAACACAGTCTACATACACAAACAGGGACCTCAACACTGTCAGACCTCAACACAGTCTACATACACAAACAGGTACCTCAACACAGTCTACATACACAAACAGGTACCTCAACACAGTCTACATACACAAACAGGGACCTCAACACAGTCTACATACACAAACAGGTACCTCAACACTGTCAGACCTCAACACAGTCTACATACACAAACAGGGACCTCAACACAGTCTACATACACAAACAGGTACCTCAACACTGTCAG